>NW_028274813.1:96244469-96395984 GCF_037043125.1 Eumetopias jubatus
TGTTTCCAATAAGTACCCTTGTGCCATGACCCCTCTACTCTCCTTTTCCCCTTTCTGGCTTTCTTGTCTCTTATTTCCAGGTACTTTTCCCAAACTCCAGTTTGTGTGTGCAGCAACTGACCTTACACTAGCAATGCCGGTCAATGAACGCACGCTTTGGTAACACAGTGCACTGCCATGTTAACTTCAAGGTATTGGACCCTCCTCAATAAGCTCAAGAGCTCCTGTGTCTTCAAGGACTTCTACTTTTCCAATAAGCTCAAGAGCTGTCTCCCATCTATTCCTGGGAATAGAGTCATTTCAGGAACACAAATGCTTCTCAATACTGTGCTAGTTTTGGTTTTCCCATAATGTTAATGAACAGGCAGCATACTGGTACAAGTTGGTCCTGACTTTAAAACATCTGTAGGGGCGCCTGGGTGGCTCAGTCAGTTAAATTTTTTTTTAAAGATTTTATTTATTTATTTGAGAGAGAGAATGAGAGATAGAGAGCATGAGAGGGAAGAGAGTCAAAGGGAGAGGCAGACTCCCTGCTGAGCAGGGAGCCCGATATGGGACTCAATCCCGGGGCTCCAGGATCATGACCTGAGCCGAACGCAGTCGCTTAACCAAATGAGCCACCCAGGCGCCCACAGTCAGTTAAATTTCTGACTCGATCTCAGCTCAGGTCTTGATCTCAAGCTCGTGAGTTCAAGCAAAAAAAAAAGAAGAAGAAGAAGAAAAACATCTGTAAATATTTCTACCACATAACAACCTTTGAGAGACAGAGAGAATGCAGGAGCAGAGTGAGGCGCAGAGGGAGAGGGACAAGCAGGCTCCCTGCTGAGCTCAGTCCTAGGACCCTGAGATCATGATCTGAGGCAAAATCAAGAGTGGGATGCTTAACCAACTGAGCCACCCAGGCACCCCACAACTTGGTTCTTTTAAAAACACTGAAATACTTCTGCTCAGTGAAAGAGACCATCAACAAAATGAAAAGGCAACCTACCAAATGGGAGAAAATATTTGCAAATCATATACCTGATAAGAGGTTAACATCCAAAATATATAAAGAAGTCATACAACTCAACACCAAAAAACAAACAAACAAACAAACAAAAAAACAAATAATCTGATTTACAAATGGGGAGGGGACCTGAATAGACATTTTTCCAAAGAAGACTTACAGAGGACCAACAGACACATGAAAAGATGCCAAACTTCACTTATCATCAAGGAAATGCTAATCAAAACCACAATGAGATATCACCTCATACCTTCTAGAATGGCTATTATCAAAAAGAAAAGAGATAACCTGATGAAGATGTGGAGAAAAGGAAGCCTTCCTACACTAGTGGTAGGAATGTAAATTCATACAACCACTGTGTAAAACAGGATGCAGTTTCCTCAAAAAATTAAAAATAGAACAACCATATAACCCAGTAATTCCACTTGTTATTTGTCAAAAGAAAATGAAAAAAAACTCAAAAAACTATATGTACCCCATATGCATTGCAGCATTATTTACAGCAGTTAAGAAAACAACCTAAATATCCACCAACAGATGAATGATAAAGAAAATGGGATGGAGACACACACACACACACACACACACACACACACACACACACACACACACACACAGGAATACTACTCAGCCATAAAAAAGGAAATCTTGCCATTTGTGACAGCATGAATGGACCTTCAGGATATTATGCTAAGTGAAATAAGACAGGGAAAAACAAATACTGTATGATCTCACTTATATGTGGAATAAAAAAAAAAAGCTCATGGATACAGATTGGTGATTGCCAGAGGCAGGGGATGGGGGTGGCCAAAATGGGTGAAAGGAGTCAAAAGGTATAAACTTCTAGTTACGAAATAAATAATTACAGGAATGTAATATACAGCATGATGACTACAGCTTATAACACTGTACCACATATTTCAAACTTGCTAAGAGAGTAAGTCTTAAAAGTCCTCATCACACAAAAAATTCTGTATGTATGGTGATAGACGTTAACATGACTTATTGTGGTGATCGTTTTGCAATATATGCAAATACTGAATCCATGTTGTATACCTGAAACTGATATACTGTATTAGTATTACATTGTATTATGCCGCAATTTTTAAAGAAACTTTTAAAATATAAGAATTTTAAAGAGATTTTATTTATTTGTCAGAGAGCACACACACAAGCAGGGGAAGCAGCAGGCAGAGAAGCAGGCTCCCGCTGAGCAGGGAGCCCGATGCGGGACTCGAACCCAGGACCCTGGGATCATGACCCGAGCCTACAGCAGATACTTAACTGACTGAGCCACCCTGGCATCCCAGAAATAGAAGAACTAAAAACAAAACAAAACAAAAAAACCACGTTGAAATAGGCTCAGAATAGCAAACTATTTCCTGATTGCTTTAGCACCACTAAAACAATGACACTAGGAATCTTAGCCCTGCCCATTAGGTGTCAATAAGGTACAAACAGCTGGTATAGGTCTTTTTGGTCCCCCTTGGGTCTACTCTCTCAGCAATGTATTTATAACAGGCGTTGAACTGCTCCCTAAATAGTATCGTGTTCTTTACTAGCTGAATCAAAAGGAAAGAAAAGAAACTCACCTAATGGACAAGGTCTAATCAGATGTACTTCTTATTGATTCTCAGGAAGTCTTTCCTTATTTCACTTATTCAGTATGCAACTTGAAATGGACTGTTTGCATTTCTGTCAGCAGCTGTTTATAGAATGGGGTGTGCCTCGGATTTACTTATGCAAAAGGACTGAGGAACTACAACATACTTGCAACCATCCAGTCAATTTCTTAAATCAACCTGTCTGATCACAGTTGGCTGTTTAGCTATTGCTGTTGATTTCTAATTTTATTGCATTTTGGTCAGGAAATGTGATCTGCATAATAACAAATATCAGATTTGTTAAGTTTTATGAATGATCCATGATGTTTTAAAAAGATTTGTATACCCTGTTATATGCAGAATTTTATACATACTAGTTCTAGCTAATTGTGTTTCCAATCTGATAGAGCTTTATGTTTTTGTTTTTGTTTTTGTTTTTATAGAGCTGTTTTGCTCTTTTATCTGTTTGTTTCTGAGAAAGGTATGTTAAGAAACTGGATCATATTTACTTTTATAAAATAAGTACAAGGTAATGTCCTAAAGGAGAGGAATGTAAAGCATCATAAAAGAACAAGGCATTGCAGTCCCTATTCAGAGAGGTATTAAATCTGTGGTCTTCAATTTGTGTTCTGTAGAACTCTGAGATCCATGGAGGCAGTTTAAGAGTTCTGTAAACTTTTAATCAAATGTCCGTTTTCCCTTTGTTATTTTTTTTAATGGAATAAAAACTCTTACAGTCAAATGATTTATATACCAGATTTAGAGACCTCCAAATTGTTCACTTATGCTGCTTGGCTATTATTTGCTTCTGCCTTTATAGCATATATGTGATTTGAAATTTCTATAAATGTGTCATTAATTTAGAAGGCATTACTTTGCACTAGGCTTTTTACTTTTTCCTTCTCTTTTTTTTTTAAATTCAGAGTGGATTCATGTGTCCATTCTTGTGAAATTATTTAAAGAAGCATATGCAAGCCACACTCAAAACATGGCACCAAGGCTCAGGCACATCTGTTCAGCAAGTTTGCTTTCATTCTGTTAGGACAACCAGTTGAGCAATAAGAAATGAACACAATATGTTGCATCAAAATATTCAAATATAAAAATAAAAAGCAGAATGTAAGTGCAATAAGATTCAGTTCTATATAATTACATAAACATTCGATTATAGACCACTGTAGAGATGATTTTATGTTTGGGAGTTTCTTGTTTGACTTCTATAAATACGATAGAGCTATTCTAAGTTTGGATTACTTCTTGTCTATAGCAAATCAGTATCTTCACAGCCAGCTGGATATTCCTGCACAGGGTCTCAGAAAACCTACATAATGTCATTATAGCAAACCTTTCACTGCATCATAAAACTGCTTTGGTCCAGCTAATAACAAACTCTCTTTAGCATGTTTCTTCAAATGATCTCTTACATGGCACTCCAACAATTAAAAGCAATGAGAGTGGAATCATTCTGATGAAAAGATGAAGATGAGACCTGACCTCCAAGGCCTGTGGCCCAGTAAGGACTGACAGGAGCTCCTTTGTACACATCTGGAAACCAATGAGGAAAGTTTACCTTCAGCCCAACTCTGAATCATCTCATTTGCCTTTGTACCCAAACACTTCCTGTCTGCCTAAACACCTTAGACTGACAACTCATTTGGAAGGCCTGCCACGCTTTTCTATTGAACATCTCCTAAAGATGCCATCTCTCAGATCTCCCCCACTTACCACAATCTCAGGAGTCCTCTTCACCTGGGATGGAAAACCTAAAATGTATTGGATATCCCTTGTGAGGACTCCAAGAAGCACTACTTAAAGCTTGAGAGAGTAAGATAAGCCTATAGGAAAGAGTCTTGGAGACAATGCTCATTGGGTCACTCACAGTAAAGGAAGAGCTCTGGGCCTAAGTCTCAATAGTCCTGGAAAAATCCAGACCAAACTGGCCAGAAGTGAATCAAGAGGCAGCACCCGCCCCCCACCCCAAAAAACACACATACACCCTTGGGACAGGAACCAGTGTCCTTGAAAATGGAAACTGGCGGAAGGATGTTTATAACCAGCTACATTGGTGATCCTACCCTAAAGGGTCTAAACAGACACATTGAGGCCATCAGAAAACATATCCAGATTAGTCTCAATAGACTCAAGAAGCTATGCTCGGGGTGGAACCCTCAAAAGTCAAGATATGTTTTGAAGAACAGAATGAACTGATATAGCAAACTTAAAATAACTGAGGATATATTATTTTGTACTATGTCCAAAGCCACTTTATACTAAATTATAACCAGAATAGCATAAAGAGGTACAAAGATTTTTTTTTTAATACTGACAGGAGAAAAACTGAAAATTCTCTCCACTAACCTGATTTTTTTTTCCCTATGAATTCAGGAGAAATTGCTAGTATTATGTTTTATCCACACGACCCCTTGTTCCAGCTAATGGCTATGTCATGAGGAATGCTTTTATATGAAATCACTGCTACTTAAAACTATTAGGGAGTTCCAAGAAAGCAGGAAGGGGCATGGAGAAAATAGGAAAAGAGCAGCCTCCGGTGTTCCCTACCAGAGCAGGCAGCCTTGTGTGACGGTGACACAGAACCGATTCCAGACACAGGGGGTTAAAAACAAATGGAGGTTCCCAGACAGTTGGTCAAAGTCACATCAAAGTCAAACACCAACAAGTTAAGGAATAGATAAAAAAGGGGAGAAGTGGCTTATGGGTTATGGGAGAGTGTTCCAGAAACTCAGGAGAACACCTAGTCATAAAGACTGGAGAAACCTTTTAGCTCGCTACAGCCAGCATGGAGCAACAATACCTAGAAAAGGCCCGTAGTAGTTGTTGCTTTATCAAAAACCAGAGAAGAGAATCTCTCTGAAGAATCTGAAGAGATTCTCTTACCTTCTAAGTCAGGGTAACTTTTTTCATCCACTTGCTCTCCCCTGAAATTCAGAAGCTCCCTAATTGTTCCAGCCAGGTTCCTTCACTAAGTTTCCTCCTCCTACCCTGGGCAGATGGAAAGCCAAGCGTTCAGATTAGCATTTGATTCCCCAAAGCCATACCTATCTTTGTCATTAGCCAAGCCTGAGAGGAGGGCACCTATGAGAACCAAGCTCCTGTTACCTGAATGATATTTAAAAGCAAGAGTCTAAGTATCTAGGGTCTAAAGTGAGTGGGCACAACAGTCACTCAGAAAGAATCAAGAAAGCCTTGTTTTAAAAGAAGTGGATAAAGAAACCTCAATATAGATTTACTAACACAAAATAAAAATTTTGACAGCAAGAGAACAAGCTAAAAGGGTAAAGAAAATTATAGACAAGAGGAGCATGAAGCACATGACAGAACACTGTGAGGATGTAAGAATCCATGAATTTATAAGAAATTAATAAGCAATGACTTCAGACATTTTGTTTGAGTGGTTGGAGGACATTAAAGAAACAAGTGATATTAAATTTTTTGTTGAGGATGAGACTCTATATATGAGAGGTGACTGTAAAGTAGTCAGAAAAGGTTTTATAAATCACACATGAAAAATCAATCTCACAATTCTATAAACATGTTTTAATAAGTCCACTTTTTAAAATATAAAGTTAACTGGGGCGCCTGGGTGGCTCAGTTGGTTAAGCGACTACCTTCAGCTCAGGTCATGATCCTGGAGCCCCGGGATCGAGTTCCACGTGGGGCTCCCTGCTCCTCGGGGAGTCTGCTTCTCCCTCTGATCCTCCCCCGTCTTGTGCTAATTCTCTCTCTCAAATAAACAAATAAAAATCGTTTTAAAAAAATAAATAAAATATAAAGTTAACTTCCACATACCAACAAGTCTGACTGTAGAAGTTTGTAAGTTGAGTGTTTTGACCTTGGGAATTGTTTTTCCATAAAACAAAACAAAATGGACAAAAAACAATGTTGTCAACGGTATCCTTTTTAAATTAGAACTTTCCCATATATTTGCATATCACATAAAAATACAATTGCCATATAGCTATCAAGCATTAAAAATAAATTAAATCTTCTAACAAGAGACCCCAATGATATTAATTTTTAAGGAGAAATCACCTTAAAAATTCATATATGAATGTCCCAGAAAAGGTTTTACATATTCACACTTCAGATTCCACTGCATAGAAATTACAATTTTTAATTTGAAATAATTTCCCTTAATTGCTGGTGCTTCTAAGTAGTGGAGATACACATTCCTTCAGCTCCTGCAAAATAATTCTAAATGGTGAACCTCTGACACAGGAAGGAACAGATATTAAAGTTCTATTACTACTAATCTAAAAGAACTTAATCTTATGTTCTCTGCAGGAGACAGAAGCTCATAAAATAACATGTGTAGGCTTCTACTATTAGAAAACTGGACGTTTTTCATATCCATTCTAGCAGAAGAGTTTTTCATTTTGTCCGGATACAAAAGGTTTAAGAACTCAGGAGATGCAGTGTGATTTTCTGACCAAAATCTGGGGCACGTGGTCAGGGGATTTTTGTGATCCTTTCAGGAAAAGGAAATATAGTTCGGAAATATAGTTTAGTTGTCGGAGTACTGAAATTTCTAAAGCATCTCACTAATTTATGGGGTAAATCCATAAGAATACGTGTAATGAGGCAGTCCCAGAAACATCCACGGATTTGATCACCACAACACATCTCCATGCACAGATAACATGCGTAATTATTTGGGTTCCCTGCACTTCTGACACCAGGACTCAGGGGTGAGGCCCTATTGATTGCCACAGTAGGGAAAAAGGAAGGGAAGTTGTTTCAAAGGAAACATCCTTACCTATTTATGTTCCTTTTCTCACAGCCTAATTAATAGAATAACCACAAACTAAGCCAAATGACCCTCTACCTACTCCACTCCCACCCTGGAAACCTGTCTTCATAAGCCATATCCTCCGCTGGATATTCCTTTAACCAGCCTTTTCTCACTAGGTATGAGTGCTTTATCTTGCTTAACTTGTAGGAGTATTATGCTGCTTCTAAGTACTCCTCTCTGTTCCCACGATCGTGTCTCAACTCTCCAGTAAACTTGCACATTTCCTGAAGACTGTCTTCTTGTGCATTGCTTGTCCTCCACCCCTCATCACCAGACTGTCACTCAACTGCCAGTTGTGTTTACCATCTGGCTTTCTCTAACAGCCTCTTCCTTCCTCTGGTTCCCTCTGTTCATTGCTGATTTCATTGAGGAGTGACCCAAAAAAAGTCTCTTGGGGCTCCACTGATAGCTGCTCTTTTTTGGTAAATTAAATTTGTGTTCAACTCGACAGTATTTGATAAGCAATTTATAAGTTGCCCAGTGCTGTGCTAGCAACTATGAATGGCATGAAAGAAATATGTGACCCAGCTGCTCCCCTTGATAACCTGGTAACTGGGATGATAAAACAAAATGAACTAATTTTCAAAAAGGACAAATAAGATAATCAGGAAACAAAAATGCCTAGTATGCCATATAGACCACCCAGCATAGGACATCAAAAGTGCAAGGGCTTGAAGGCAGAAGACCTGCACTCTGTTACTTACTTCCTAGCTGTGTGGCCTATGGCAAGTCACATAACCTCTCCCAGTCTGTCTCCTCAATGGGGGAGTATTTATCTAGCAAGGCTATCGGAGGGACTAAGGAATACATTATGTGAATGCATTTTATAAACTATAATCTGCCGGGTACCTGTAAGATGGTGGTTTTATAAGACAAATAGACTCTGGGAGGTCAGAAAGAAGGAACTATCTGACCAAGCCTTCAAGAAGGAGCCAGAGCCTGAGCTGAATACCTTCCAACCCAAGAAGGATTTAGCAAGGTGGTCAGGAATTGGAAAGAAAGAAAGAAAAAAAGCACGTTTGGTGCATGGGCATGTTTTGACATCAATTTAACAAATATTGAGAAGACCTGTCAACTACTTCAAAGGCTACAAATATGACTAAGAAATAATTCTTCGCCTAAAAATTTAGTCAGAGAGACATAAGACAAGTAACTATAAATTCAAAGGAATGCTCATAAGGTAACATGGCAAGCTGAAGAAAGCTGGATGACTAAGCCATCAGTTGTGTGGGTTTCTAGTTCCAGCTCTACTATCTGTGTGCAACCCTCCATGGGTCACTATCCCTCTCCAGGCCTTGTTTCCTCAAATATGAAATAGGGGGTTTCAACTCCACTGTCTCTTTCCTAGAAAACATTCTATTTTCTGATTCTAGGTTCAGAGTCCAGGGTTTAATCATGAGAAATTAAATGGGGTCATGGGGGCAGTTATCTCTTGTATCACCTCTCACATCTTAAAGATGAGAGCCTAGACAAGGGCACCAGCAGTGGGAACGATGTGAAAGGAATCCAATAGATGTTAATTTTAAAAATAATAGAATACAGTGCCACAGTGGGTGGAAGAGAAAGCAGCAAAGACAAAGAACTCCAAAAAAAATGGAACTGGGTGGGGCACCTGGGTGGCTCAGTTGGTTAAGCATCGAACTTTTGGTTTCAGCTCAGGTCATGATCTCAGGGTTCTGAGATCCGGCCCCACATTGGGCTCTGCATCAGCTCAGAGTCTGCTTTCCCTTTCCTTCTGCTTCTCCCCACGCTCGCTCATTCACTCACTCACTCTCTCATAAATAAATAAAATCTAAAAAAATGAAACTGAGTGACCAGACAGCAAAGTGGTGTTGCAGACAGAAACAGGCCATTGAAGTGGGGGAAGGGAAAAAGTCGGAGTGGACATAAGGTTTTCATGGTGGGTATCAGGGTTTTGGAGGGGAAAGATGATGAGATTGGATTAGAACAGGTGGAGAGTTAAGGAGTCAGCAAAGACACAACACAGAGAAATGCCTGAAAACCGCCTCCATTCCCTACGGCCTCATATTTATCTCTGTCCTTGGGATAGAGGCAGGGGGGCCAATGGTGAAATGTCAAAAAAAGAAGGCCATGACTGTATCCACCACAGAAGAGGAAAGACACAAGGCTGAGGACCACAGCAGGGATTCTCAGCCAAACTCTAAATTACGTGAGACATAGTGGGCAGTCCCGGCTGTTCTGACAAAATTTTGTTGGCATTCCCCTTTTGTAAGGTACTTTATCTGGCAATGAGTAAAAGGGAAATGTCAGGAAGACAGCTGGATGTCACTTTGCCTCCACAGCATTCTCTCCTTTGGGGAGCTGACATTAAGGCATCCACTCAGCTTCAAAACTCAGACCCTTGCCCACCATCATACGCCGCGCATCTAAGCGGGTTGTTGATGGAAACACATAATGACCAGGAGAAATATCATTTTCATTCAGCCTCTTTCTCTGCGTCTCTTTCATGGCTTGAAAGAATTACCACTTTTAGCACTGATAATAAGGAATGACTTGCCAAAACCCTTCTCTAATTACTTAATGCCTGTGGGTTTTCAGAGGAGAATTAGCAGAACTAAAGCAGGTGCCCCCATGTTTTTATTCTCATTTAAAACAAAACTGCTATAAATATGCATGTGCATGTCTCCTGATGTATGCTAGCAAGAGTTTCTCTAGAAAATTGCTTCCTAACCTTTTTCCTGCTATTTGTATGACAAGCTGGAGCAAATGCTCACAATCAAAGGCAACAGATTTGGAGGCTCCCACAATGCCGGACCCTACCCACCCACCCTGGGGGAAGAGGGGTTCAGTATCTCAGCCCATCTAAACCAATTCAGGGCATACGAAAGAGGAAGCTCTGCGCTAGGATAAGTAACAAAGAGTGAAATTCCTGGAGCATAGGTATGTATGTACCTGCTCAATAATACAAGATAATACCAAATAGTTGACCAATATAGTTGTTTTACACCCCCAGCTTCACACTTTTACCAAGATCTGGTGTTTGTTGTCAGACTTCTCAAAATGGTAACACACTGTGATCTAAATTAGCATTTCTCTGATTGCTAATGTAGTTGAGCATATTTAATTCGTTGGCCATTCAATTTCTTCTTACGGAAACACATTCATGCCCTTTCCCTATTTTTCTATTGTGTTATCTTTTCCTTATGGACATGGAGCAGTTCTTCATAAATTCCAGATAGTAGGCCTTTGTCAGTTACAGATGTTGAACTACAAACAGGAAGCAGGTATTTGCATCTTTTCACTTTTTTAATGGCTCTTAATCTTCAAGTAGCAAAAGAAATCCTTCTTTACCTAAAGCAATAAAGATACTCTTCTATATTATTTTCCTAAACGTGTTGCCTTTCACATTTAAGTCTTTAATCCATTGGAAATTTTTTAAGGTGTATGTAAGGATCCAATTTCATTAGTTTTCCCTGAAGGATATCTAACTGTCCTAGTACCATTCATTGAAAAAAATTATCCTTTCCCCTAGTGATTCACTACATACGGGCAAATCTGTTTCAGGGCTTTCTCTTTTGTTCCTGGTCATTTTTACTATCCCTGGGCCAATGTCACAAGGCTTTAATTACTATGACTTCACTCTACAGGTCTTGCTCAACTTACAATGGGGTTATATCCTGATAAACGCATCATAAATTAAAATATCTTAGGTCAAAAATGCACTTGAAACACCTAATCTACTGAACCTCAAAGCTTAGCCTAGGTCATCTTAAAAGTGTTCAGGATACTTACATTAACCTAGAGTTGGACAAAATCATCTAACACAAAGTCTATTTTATAATAAAGTATTGACTTTCTCAGGTAATTGATTGAATACTGTTCTGAAAGTGAAAAAGAGTGATTGTCTGGGTAACAGAAGGGTTTTAAGTTTACGGGTTGTTTACCCTCGTGATCATGGGGCCGACAGGGAGCTGAGGCTCACTCTGGCTACCCAGCATCACAAGAGAGTATCCTACCATATTGCTAGAATGGAAAAAGATCAAAATTCAATTTTCAAAGTGCAGTTTCAACTGGATGCATATTGCTTTCACACCTCCATCAAGCAGTGGCTGTAAGTTTTATAACAGCTTAAAAAAAAAAAAAGCACATTTTGTGATTTCTAAAAACCTTTAATCACTTTTAGTTTTTAAACACTTAATAACTATTGAAGACTTAAAAAATAGATTTTTGAGCTAGTCTAAACAGAGCATTTAAGTTGTTTTAGAGGAAAATAAACTTGGATTGACTGACAAATGCGAAGTGACAAAAATTCTACAGCCTAGGGGGATGTCGGGAAGGGTAGTATCACCTGGGAGGGATATGGAAGTACTTCTCAAGAAACCTACACCAAATGTCCCTAACTGAAATTAAATGCAAAATGACATACAAATACCAACCCCAAAGGTGTTAATAATCTCAAATAAAGTTTGATAAGTAGACTGGCCTATGCCAACAATCAAAAGACACACCAGCAAAGCTCGAAGTCACTGAGGAGGGACAGCGTGGTTCTGATGATCAAATTCAGGCACCAGCCTAGAAGCACATCAGTTAAAACACCATGCATTTAACAAAGCAGCATCGAGAACATGCCTTGCACTCATTACTATGTGAAACACTGAGAACATAGCTCTGGAAGAGCAACAGTCTAATAGAAGCACTCTCTGTGGAAATTAACAGTAAAACAAGAGCTGCAACAAATATGCACACAATGCTGGGCAGGTGGGAGGGCTGGGGCAGAGAGGGTTAGAAGGAAGAGGCAGCACCCAATATGCCTGGCAGGGGAATCAGGAAAACTTCACAGAAGAGCATCTGAGTCAAGGACTAAAACTGGCATATCAAGGGAAAAGTGATACATGGGAATGGACTAAAATCACCAGGCTAGGGTGCCTGGGTGGCTCAGTTGGTTAAGCGACTGCCTTCGGCTCAGTTCATGATCCTGGAGTCCCTAGATCAAGTCCCGCATCGGGATCCCTGCTTGGCGGGGAGTCTGCTTCTTCCTCTGACCCTCCCCCCTATCGTGTGCTCTCTCTTTCATTCTCTCTCTCTCAAATAAATAAAATCTTCAAAAAAAAAAAATCACCCAGCTCACAAAGTGATGTGACAAATGGTTTCACAGGTCAAACGAGCATCATCCTTTAAAGATAACAAACTATCAACAAAATGACCTTTGATGCTAACCTGAAAGGTATAAATAACTGTTGATGGAATTAGGTAAAGGCTGCCTGGCATTCAAAGTACAAAACCCAGACAAAGCTTCCAGCCGTGAGAAGGGACCACGTGTTGGGTGACAGTCTGGGAGGGTGGCAGTGGAGTGGAGAGGTATAGGAGGGAGAAGGGTATGGTGAACTTAGGGGGCCTTAGCAGATGGATGGCTAAAACAGTGCATGGGCATAGGTGAGGATGTGTCCAGGCAGAGGCTATAAAGGTGGGAGAGACTCTGCAACCGAGGCCTGAAAGGACTCCTCTGTAACATAAATAAAAAGTCCATGGGGGCGCCGGGGTGGCTCAGTTGTTAAGCATCTGCCTTCGGCTCAGGTCATGATCCCAGGGTCCGGGGATCGAGCCCCACATCGGGCTCCCTGCTCGGCGGGAAGCCTGCTTCTCCCTCTCCCACTCCCCCTGCTTGTGTTCCCTCTCTCACTGTCTCTCTCTTGCTGTGTCTTTCTCTGTCAAATAAATAAATAAAATCTTCAAAAAAAAAAAAATAGTCCGTGTTATCCTCTGGGCAATGGAAAGCCACTGCAGACTTTTATGAAAGAGGGGAACACAAGGTGTGTGCCTTAAATCTTTCTGGCAGGTCCGTGGAGACTGGGAATACACAACAGAGGGTCAGAAGGGGATGGAAGAGGTGGTGATTTGACTTGGGTCAGTGACAGTGGGAAAGAAGAGGAAAGAAATAATTCCAGTTATATTTAGGAAGTAGAAAAATCAGTTTAACTTAATTGACTGGTATAGAAGTTGAAGATAACCAAAACCTTTGGTTTGGTAAAGGAATGAATGCTATTATCATTAATGAAGACAGGAGAAGGTGACTTGAGATGACGATTATTATAACCAACACTTACTGAGTGCTTCTCTAAGTCCTTTAAAATACCAACTCATTTAGAGGCACCTGGGTGGCACAGCCGGTTAAAAGACTCAGGTCATGAACTCAGGGTCGTGAGATGGAGACCCACATCAGGCTCCATGCTCAGCAATGGAGTCTGCCTGGGATTCTCTCTCCCTCTCCCTCCCTCCTGCATGTATGTGTGTGTGTGTGTCTCTCTCTAAAATAAATAAATAAATCTTTAAAAATAAATAAAGTAACAACTCATTTAATCCTCATAACAATCCTATAAGGGCTCTAATTTTCAGATGAGAAGATTGATACACAGAAAGGCTAAATAACTTTTCCAAGGTCACTCAACCAGTCAACTGTAGAGCCAACATTTGAACCCACACTACTACAATGTTACAGTGTACTAGACACGATCAATTAAATGTCCCTTAGACATGTTGGACATCCAGGGAGTTATGTTTAACTGGCACTTGGAAAACAGAGCTAAGGTTCAAAAGAAAAATCAGTGTTAACAATATGGATTTTAGAATTATGAACATAATTGATTTCCTGAGGTCATGGGAGAGATAGGATGACCACTGAGAATGAAGAGAGACCCAAGGACACTGGGAGGAGATTTTTTAAACAATAATCCACAGTCACCAAAGCACAGAGGTGCCAGGGTAAAGCCATCTGGACTTTCTCCTTCTTGTGAAAACAGGGGATCCATTCAATATTTGCCGAGTGATGAATCTAGCATTCCTAGCTAAAGGTTTCCTGCTCAGACAACAGCAAGGAGAAGAGAAACCCAACAGAGTATGAAATGGAGAAAACAAACTGATGCTCTCAGTTCTTGGAAGCATGATCTGTATTTGTGTTTGAGCAGAGTGGCTCCAGCCTCCAGAGAATCATCAGTGATGCAAACTTCTCTCTTGAGCAGTACTCTGATATCACTCTTCACCTCCCGACCCTCCAACCCCCACAGAACGCGCCACTGCCCAGAGGGCAGGCGCCCAGCCATACTGCAGCAACACCAGGAGCACAGAAGCAAGCAGGAAGACGTCCTCTTGCAAAGACGGTACAAATGAATTATGGCTTCTGCGAAAATCAGCTTTTGTTTTTAATGGGCTTTACGTGACTCATCCGCTATGAGGTATGCTCTGCCTTGAGCTCTAGCTATAAATCGACCAAGTGCAGAGGGCAGAAGAAAGGAAGGATGGCAAAAGATGAACAGGGATGTCAGGAAGCTTTAATCCTAAAAGGAGATAACAGAAGCAGAGGGAAGTGGTGAGCATTTCCTCTTTGAGCACTTGGGTGCTGAGGGTCTCGGGAGGGCGGAAACTGGAAGAGCGGGCGGAGGCAGCCTGGGTTCCGGGACCTGCTCACAGGCGCAGGTCTGGGTTGCTATGGTGCCATCCTGCTGGCCGCAAGGCTTCCTCAGCATTGGCTGCCACAGTTCCTGTCTTGTGGGCAGCAGTGGCAAGTAAAAAGAAAAAATCATGTTTTTGTATTCTAATGGCTGCTGGGTCACTGAACACTGTCTGCAAAGGACAAGGAGACAGTCGTAAGAGACAGAGACGGCAACCAAGACGGGGATAAACTCCCTTGGAATGTATTAAATCCAACCTGGACATTCTACGGATACGATACCCTCATGAATAAACATTCCTCCCCACACCTTTTTTTTTTTTTCAAAACTTTTTTTTTTTATAATCCAAGAATCTAGACAGAGAAAGTCAACTTTTAATTAAGGCTTTCTTCCATTGTGATTTCTGATCATCAGGGCTCTGGATTCACTCCTAGGAGAAAAACCTGAACTCGCAGCAAAGAAAACAAAACGAGGAATTGGTCAGCACCCCGGAGTGGAAATCAGGACACTGCCTCGACTCTGACACTAATCCGCTGCATGACCTGCGTGTCTGCATCCAAACTCCTTCTTCATCTAAGGACACGCATAGAGGGAACACTAGAAGATGAGACACCAGAAGACTCGGCTGTCTGCAAGCCAAGGATCGGGGCTTGGAACCGATTCTTCCTCACAGTCTTCAGAAGGAACAGACCCTGCAACACCTGTCGGCTGTTGAGCTCACCCAGTTAGTAACGCTTTATCACAGCAGTCCTGGCAAACCAGCACAGATCCGGACGGAGAGAGAAGTGTATAAAGAACATCAGACCCCAGGACACCCAACCCCCAGATCTTCCACTCCTGTGTGCTATCACTAAGCATCTATAAAATATAGGGACCTTTCCTTACATAATCACAATACTACAGCCAAACCTAACAAAATTAACAATTCTCTGGGGGCAGATTTAATTCATAGAAGAAATACACCTTATAGTAAAACACATACTTAGATACAGCTTTTCTCCATTAAAGCTATTAATATTAAAAACAAAATCCCAATAAGCTTGAATTTTTGTGAAATCCTCAGAGGATAAGCAAAACTCTTAGAGCAATTTAATTCCTTAATCAGCTCTCTTATTCAACATATCTGAAACTAATGATGTACTATAAGTTGGCTAATTGAATTTAAATTAAAAAAATCTTACGTTACTTTGTTAAAGTTAAGAAAGGAAAAATGCAGTCAGCATTCATACCCACGGTAACTGAAAAAGCAATTTTCAAACTACACCCCAGAAATTTAGCAGGTGTCTTAGAGTCTTTGGTTTAAAAAAACAAAAGCAAAAACAAAGTTAACATGTGCAGTGGTATTTTATGTTAAATTGCATATATTCTAAGTTCATGAAAATTGGCACGGCAGAATTTGAAACCTCTACAAAAAAAATACATATATATTAACACAAAACCATACCTTGAGGGAGAGAGTATAAGTCGTTGGTTGTTTTTCTAAAACTTTGGAAACGTTGCTCCCAACACTTCAACAATTAGACAACGTCCAATCACATGTCCTCTTCAAAAAGGTTACTTTTTGCCTATATAATACAAAAAGAAATGTTAAAGTCAGAATCGCCTGCTTATAAACGTTTTTCAAAAGAATCTTTTGAAGAGCAGTCCACTCCATCAATTTTCAAAATCAGGCATCTCTGTAAAAACCCACAATCCCGCTAATTAGTCTCAGCTGTTCGTCATATGGCCTGAAGACCAGTCAAGTGATTTTGCTCCTTTCAAGCTTACTACAACCCAATTCCCCTGGCCTCTCAGACAGAAGGCGGCTGTATTAACCTCTTCTGGTGTTAGAAGACTGGTATTCTCTTTTCCCCCAATCAAAAGAATAGAATATTTGTTTTCTTGAGAAAGAATCTTTAAAAGTATTGCATTCTCCAGGCCCTTAAAGGTTATACCAATAGTGTTTCTTCACAAATGCAATGCCTGATCCAAACAAACAGCACAGGCGATCAAATTAAAGTGGCAGAAGGGCTGGGGCTAGATGACTTACCAGGTCTCTCCTGGCCTTCAGACCCAGAAAGAAAACTGTCTACTGGGAGGTCCACCCAGATTTCTTGCTGGCATTTCAAATTCAACATGTCCTGCCCTTGACTTACCTCCTTTGTTCTTCTTTCCAGACCCTGCTTCAGACCCCCTCTTCCTATGTCTTGAGTAACACAATCCCGACACCCAGCCAGCCAGAAATCTGATGGTCCACTATGACTCCTCCCCCTCTTCCCCTCCCACTTCCAATGGGCCACCAAGTTCTAGGGATCTTTTCTCCTCCAATTTTTTTTTTTTATTTCTCATCTGGAGGGCTATGATCATCCACTTACTTAGTTTTCTGGCCTCCAACCTGGCCTTGCTACTGATCCATCCTCCTCACCACACCAGAATGATCTTTCCAAACTGCAAATGGGTGTTCATCACTCTCCTCTGTAAAACCTGACTCCCCACAAACTCAATAATGAACTCCCTACTTCTTAGACTTCTGCCTTCAGTATCACCTACCATTCCCTGCCTGCTGACTCCAGCCACAAGAACTATTTATAATTCTCTAAAACCAGTGGTTTTCAAAATGTGAAATCAGTATCATCAGCATCACCTGGGACATGGTTAGAAATGCACAGTCTTGGGCCCACCCCAGGTGTACTGAATCAGGAATTGTCAGGATGGCCACAGGGTCTGTGTGTTAACAAGCCCACCAAGTGATTCTAATACACACTAAACTGAGAGCCCCTGCCCTAAACCCACCGAGCGAGGTTCATCAAATCATGTAGCCCTTTGGCTCCTTCTGCCAGTAATGCTAAGTTAGATGCCCCTTCTCTGTGCTTACTCTTTCCTAGAGCTGGTCAACCCTGTATGGTGACATCCAATTTATGTTGGTTGGTGAATATCTTGAAGACAGGAATTGTATCTTTGGCTCGTTCATCCCACAATCACTTGCTGAGCATATTCCAGTCACTGGGACAGAGGCTGGGCTTTAATTAATCTATCATTTGCCTCTCAGGGAAACCACCCTCTAACTTTGGCAGCTTGATGTGTGACTGAAAAGTCAGCCTACCCAATCTATAAAATCCTATCACCAACCTCAAGAACCGTGGGCAGCTAAAAAAAAAAGCCTGAACATAACCAGTCTGAAATCTCTCATGGCAAATGACATGGAATTTTGGGTTCACATCTGATGTCGACTCAAATGGACAGACATGGTTTATAAAGGGAGAAAGGATGCATTTTCATGAAACTTACATACTCCTCTATCTCACAGCAACCTCTAGAATTTGGAGAATAATTTAGTAAGGGAATATACCAAGATATTTAAATCCCAGATTAAAGTTCATTAAAATTTGCTTATCCTAATTACAGTAGGAGTTGAGGAAAGTACTTCATATTAGCACTTCTCAATCTTCAGCATGCTTAGGACTCTTCTAGGGATTTTGATAAAATGCTAATTCTGATTCAATAAGTTTGGATGGAGCCCACGTGATGCCTAGGTACTACAGGTGGTCCTAGTCCTAGAACTACACTTTGAGTAACAGGTAGAAGTAAAACTTGCATTTTTCATAGAACTAGTGGTCCTCCCATTAGAGCAACACAAACTTTTTTTGACCCCTCCACATTGAAAGCTTTCTAAAATGTCTTTCCAACTTTAGGATAAAGATGGCACACCAAACACACATCTTAGTTCTGCTACCTCCCCAAATCTAATGTAACAGTAAAAAGACGTTTTTGTTGTTGTTGTTGTTTTAGGTATGAACTCACCAGGACAAAGAGAAAGTGAGTGGAAACAACAGTAACGAAATGCAGAAGATAGAAAGTAAATGGACAAGAGGTAACTGATGAGCAGACCTAGGAAAGATGACTCTTTACCTGCCACTAGGGACAGCCAAAAATCAACTCATCACAGCATCTGCAGAAAGGCTCAGGCATTCAGAGCCCCCAAACACTCTTGGAGGGGAGGGGAGGGGAGGGGAGGGTAAAGTCAAGGCTAAATTAGTGGAAGTCTGCTTCGATCTCAATCCTCTAAATACTGAGATACCTCCACCCCCACGCACACGCTGGAACTTCCAGAACTCAGGCATTCTTCACAGGCAGGTGGTTCAAATGTTCTCTGGAGAATCCACCCAGCCCCGGAGGGGAAGACCTAAAGAAGAAAACAACAAGCCCAGGACGTACTGATCTAACTAAAACTCTGACAAAACTTGAGAGTGAGGGATGGAAATGGTATACACGTGTGGTATGGTGGGTGGGGAAATGAAAATTAAAATTCTCTTCTTCCATGGTAAAGTGACTAGGCATAGGCATTTAACTAATGTTTAAAACTGAAAATTGACCATAGAAATATCCAGTATGTCATTTAGAGAAGGGATGTAACTACCAGCAAGAGTCACTGAATTATAAGAATTGAAAGCAGTTGTCTCTGGGGAGCAGGAAATGAGCTGGGGGAGGGGACTAATTGCTTTTTGTAACAGGGCTGTAGCACTATGTCCATGTAGAACCTTGATAAAATTTTAAAAATTAATTCCTACAAAACACAGTAGTACACCCTCCACCCCGTCCATGGTTTTTCTTCCTGATGCTTCACGTACAGGGGGTCAGTAGTGGTCCAGAAGCTCATGATCCCTGACGATTCATCAGAAGACTAATAGTTGCCTAAGGCTACATCACAAAGCTTACAACATCACGTCACTTCAACTCATCACATAGTTATTTTATCATCTCACATCATCACAAGAAGGATGAGAATAGCACAATAAGATATTTTGAGAGAGAGAGACACCATATTCACATAACTTTCATTCAGTATGTTGTTATAATTGTTCTATTAGTTATTGTTAATCTCTCACTGTACCTAATTTATAAATTAAACTTTATCAAAGGTATGTATGTATGTATAGGAAAAAACATAGTATATATAGGATTTAGTACTATCCACGGTTTCAGGCATCCACTGGGGACTTTGGAACACATTCCTTGTGGATAAGGGGGGTGGCTACTGTAAAATGTAATGTCCATGCTTTAATTTTTTTTTCTTGGATGATTCAGGACATCACAATAAACATCACTAGCTTGTGCTACCTCCTCAGCATCTAGGACCTACAGTGAAGCAGGATGTTGAGGATCTGGGCTCCGGAGACTTTGAATCTCAGCTTTACCACTCACTGGCTGTGTGATCTTCAGCAAGTTACTTAACCTCTCTGTGCCCCAGTCTCCTCATCTGTGGAACAGGGATAATAGGATTATTTTGTAAGAATTGAATTATGAGATTCCTAGAAGTGCTTAAAGTAGTGTTCAGCATATAGTGTTCAATAAGGGCTATTTTTCTTAAGGGATGATTGCCACTGTAATAAACACCTCCTGACTACTGTAATGACTCCATCTTTTATTCGTTCATACTTCATTCTCCTTGCTCCCACCTTCAGCCAGATGTCCCTCACCATGGTAATCAGTGCCTTTCTACAATAACCACTTCCCCTTCCAATGTTCAGTTTCTCATTGACAAGGCACCTGGAAACCAAATAATCAAGCTTGTTAGAACTGCATGTAAAATGGAGGAAAGGGGGTGCCGAGGAATGTTCTGAAAGTCTCCGTGAGGCAGATCAGCAACTTTCCATCTATGAACCATCTGTCTGACTACTCAGAACCCTTTAGGCTTACTTCTTAACTATCAACTGTGGGTCAGCGGGCTGGGTGACACTCAGGGTAACCAACCATCCCAGGTTACTCGGGACTGTCTTAGTTTTTAGCACTGACAGTCTTTTTTTTTTTTTTTAAGATTTTATCTGTTTATTTGAGAGAGAGAGAGACATAGACAGAGCACAAATGATGGGGGAAGGGGCAGAGGAAGAGGCAGACCCCCCCGCTGAGCAGTGAACCCGATGTTGGGCTTGATCCAGGGACCCTGGGACCATGACCTGAGCAGAAGGCAGACGCTTAAAGACTGAGCCACCCAGGCGCCCCTAGAACTGACAGTCTTTCATCCCTGGAAACCTCACTCCCAGCCCTGCGAAAACTAATCCTCCTAAGCTTGTTTCATCATCTGTAAAATAAAGGATAATATCTACTTTGAAAGTCTGTTGAGGATTAAATGAGAGAATGTATACTTCCTGACCCATAGTAAGCACTCAAGTGGTAGCCCCAGCTACTGTACTAGTTACACACTGTTACGGTCAACTCTAATGGCAGTGGCCAAAGAAATTATTCTTAGATACTTACCCTGTAACTTGGTTATTTTCTTCCTGGCAAAAATAATTTGCCTTATGCACAGTGGATCTCAGGAGACTGAAATGTGTGCTTTTGTGAATTTCCTTCTGCCCCTGCCTTACACAATTTTATTTCAGGGACTAAGACATATTAAAGATATTTAATATTTCCACATTGCTGACTTCTCCACTGGGCAAAGGCCTGGGAGGTTCTCACCATCTTTTGACACATGCATCTTTTTTATGCTATGGGAGACCTGGGGTATTTGTCAGTAGCTGCTTCCAAACCTATGGACCAATCAGTATGCCACCTCACAAAGAAGGACATCAGGCAGCATACTGGACATTCTTTTTCAATTTGCATCTTACTTTTTTCCTTCATAATGGAACCAAATCAGTCTCCTAATGGATTGACAACTCATTCATTAAAATATGTCAATTCTATCCCTAAAAAATAAGTATCTATGTTATCATCAAACAGATGAAATCCCATTTCTGACCTCAAAAGCCGAAGCAACTCAGAATTCGATAGATATTAATTACAGCCTGGAGGAAATTGCTCACAACTGTGCAACCCACCAACACAAGGCTGAAGTTGCTATAAGAAAAGTCGCACAATTTGGGATAGATAACAGAAAGAATCAAGTTACTCAAAGCCAAAACATGGCCTAGGAACCCTTTAAGAGGCAGCAGAGAGCAGAAATATGAGACTACTTTATACACGCTCCCAAGCTCCCTCCTCCCCATGCTCATATTTGTTCTGCCAACATCCCCACCCAGTGCCTGTGAACACACGAAACACTGGAGAACCACAGAACCTCATCAAAACCTTGAGAAGCACCTGGTCTAACCCCTGGGAGTGGAGCTAGGAGAGGATTTCTCCAAATATGGTCGGATGCCCCCTGGCAGCAGAAGCACCTGGAGTACCTGATGAAAATCCAAAGTCCTGGGTTCCAACCAGGCTTCTGAATTAGGATCTCTGAGAGAGATCTGCATGTATAACAAGCTTCTCAGGGCATTCCAGGTTACCCACAAGAAGGTTTGAGAGCAACTGTTCTAGGGAGACAACAGATAGCAAAACGTACAATTATAGTTGGTCAGAGGACCCATAGAGAAGACGATGGTTAACCTCTACCAGCCTCCTATTCCAAATCTGTAAAATAAGGATACTAATACCGACCTAGCAGGATGGTGGTGAGAATTAAATGAGATAAGTAATAGCCTCAAACATGGTTCCTCACACACAGCACGTGCTCAATAAGCAGTAATCCCTCCCCCTCCTTCTTTGTGCATGGCATTCTAATGAAGATTGATAACAATAGGCCCTGTTTTGAATAAATGTCACCAAAGAAAGTAGATGGCTAGCTTAACTTGAGGCCTTGATGTTAATAAGTCATGAACTAAAAGGCCGAGGCCAGCAGCTTTAACCAATGGTTGAATTGCAAAATGCAGCCATGGACAGTGGTTCTCAAACTTGAGTGTGCATCAGAATCTTCTGGATGGCTTTAAAATACAGACTGTGGGCCATACCTCCAGAGTTTCAGATTCAGTACTGCTGGGCTGAGAATCTGCATTTCTAACAAGTTCCAGATGGTGCTGGTGTTGGCCCCAGAACCACACTTTGCTCGTCACTCTGCAGCCCCAGAATCTAAAATCTAACTGATCTGACACTTTGTGATAAAAAAAGGAAAACTAGGCTGTATGCATTTCCTGTTTGACAGCAGACTGGTTAGTTTTGTGTAAATAAAGAAAAAGTAATAAACCAGCAATTTCCGAGGTGGTGCTGCCTCTGCCCTTGAGAATCTTTGTGGTCATGTTCTGTGAACAGTGCAGAGAGAAAGCTGGGAGGTTTGAGTGCCATCTCCCTGCTGACCCTATGTGTAACCCTGAGTGAGGCACTTGAGTTCTCTGAGCCTCAGTTTACTTATCTGGAAACAGGGGTGGGCTGTCACTGGTTCTCAAACCTGGTTGTGCACCATCCATCATTTTGGCAGCATTTCAAAGGAAACTTGGATTCCCCAGGCCTGGCTGCAAACGAACAAATTAGAATCTCCACAGGAGAGACTGGAAAATGTGTGGCTTTGTGTGGGTATGTTTTAATAAATCTCCCCGTGTGATTTTCACAGACAGCCAGTTGTGAGGAGCCATTACCAGGGTGATCTTTCAGGCCTCTTCCAGCACACGGTAGCTCTCTGATCTTTTTGATTTCTAAGCCCCTGTGCCCTGAGTCTGTGCTTACCAAGTAGCTGCCTTCTTTTATATGTGCTCTCCATGGAGTTTTACTACAGGAAGCAAGTACATTAGTCCTCAAAGAAAAAAATCTAGTCTGCTTAACAGTTCCACTTCTCACATATCAATAAACTAGCATTCTGGTTTTAGTTTCAAAAATAAAGTCCAACGTGTAAGAGAAAACAGGAATTACATAGCACTAAATCTGTAAAGCAATCTTCTATATCACCAACTGCTCACTTACTTACTCTGTCATTCATTCATTCATTATTTTTTAAAGATTTTATTTATTTGTTTATCTATTTTTTTGAGAGAGAGAGCATGGGTGGGGTGAGGGGCAGAGGGAGAAGCAGACCCCCCGCTGAGCAGGGAGCCCGATGCGGGGCTCGATCCCAGGACCCCGGACCATGACCTGAGCCGAAGGCAGACACTTAACCGACTGAGCCACCCAGGCACCCCTGTCATTCATTCATTATTATCTTACCATCTGTCATGTGCCAGGTATGATTCTACGGGTTAAACACATAGCACTTCACAAAACAGACAAAGCTCCTGCCCTCATGGAGAGAACATTTTAGCAGGAAGAGAGAGACAATAAATAAGTGAACATAAGGATAAAATACTTTCAAATGGTAGTAAGTACTGTGAAGACAACAACACGATAATAATAGAGTAGCGAGTGACCAGAGGCCACTCTCAACAGAGTCATCAGGGTGAAAGTCATCACCTACTTCGAAGGGGTGATATTTGAAATGAAATCTGAACGATGCCAAGCGGCCAGCCATGTGAGGATCTAGAGAAAAACATACTGAGGAAGAGGTAAGGGCAAGTGCAAATGCTCTGAAGAAGGAATGAGCTTGGCACCTCCAAGGAACAGAAAGGAAGGAGATGAGTCTGGAGATGAAGGTGCAGGGACGAGCTGAGGCCATGGAGGCCAGCAGAGCCCAGATCGTGGAGACACCTACAGACCACGGTCAGGACATTTGAATCTTACACCAACTGCAGTGAGAAACAGCAGAGGAACTTAAAGCAGAAGAAGGATGTGATCTGATTTACTTTTAAAGATCACTGGCTTTGTGTGAGGCATGGGCTGTGGCAGGGGCAGGGGGAGGGGGCAAGAACGGGACCAGAAACAGCAGCAATATAGGGAAGAAATGATGGTGGCTGGCACATAGCCATGACAAGCACTCAGTTATTTCTGGATGGCTTTAACTTAGGTTAAAATCATAATATACTTGTTTCACTTCCTGTGATGCTTCAGAACGGTCAAGGAAGAGACACTGGTTGTTAAAGTTCCATCTGAAAGTCATTTCCTTTAAACAACGAAACACACAATTTTGTCTTGCCCGTGTTTATACCTGGTTACGATCAAGAAATACTACAATAGGGACATGGAAAGAACACAGTGGAGAACCAGCAGACAGACCTGTCTTCTAGAACCTTCTCTGTCATCCATTAACCGTGTGGCCTTGAGCACAGCTCTGAACCTCTGAGGTGGAGGGGAGGCTGAGCTACCTGGTTTCTAGGGCCTACCAGCACTTAAATTACATGATGCTCTAAGCATAGTAAATGAGGTTTCCTTACCTTGGTGGCAAAATGGGCTGACGACTTAGTGGATGCAAGGAGTTTTTATTGTTGACTTTTAAATCTTTCAGAGAGGATCTAGTTAAGCAGAAAACCAGGTGTTCATCAAGACATTGTCCATCTTAATACTTCCTTGGGAAACTCTGATGTCCAAGGCACCCCTGGCACAAGGGTATGGTTGCTGGCTGGAAATTTGGGGCGTGGACACTCCTGGTGAGCGGAGAGCTCATCACGCATAAGTGCTGAGAGCACAGGGCTCTGAGGAATTTAGAGACCAAGCCTTCAGTCACAATGCTCTCTGTGGGTTTCTGGCAGGCTTCCACTGAATGCTGAATCACACGGCCGACTTCCTATGGACAGGCTGTCACCACAGGTCCATTCCTCTCAGAGGGTCCACCTGGCACCCTCACAAGACCTACTCTCTGGGATCCTCAAGGGCAGGGGTTCTCAGTCCCGACTGCCCATCAATATCCACACCTGGACCCTGTTCTACATGTAATGACTTAGAGTCAGGGTAAGAGAGAAGTGAGAAGGACAACAGTGGTGGAGTCAGGCTTAGTGAACTTTACATGATGAAGAGAATGTGTAACTCAAAAAAACGCAGGCCAGGGAGATTCAGTGACTTGTCTAATGCAGGGTTTTTTCAGCCTCGGCACCATTAACATTTTGGGCAGGGTAATCCTTTGTCATGAGGGGCCATCCGGCACCTCTAACCACAAAATGCCAGTAGTAACTCCTCAGTTGGGACAACCAAAACTGTCTCCAGACATTGCTAAATGTCCCCAGGGACGGAGGGGGTCAAAATCAGCCCCAACTGAGAACCGCTGGTGCGATATTACATAGTTAATTATCAGCAATATTAGAGACTAAAAGCCAGCCTACTAAGTCACAGCTACGTGGGCTCCCCCACATTCAAGCAGGAGCTCCAGAACACAGGGGTGAGTCACTCCCTGAGGAAGCATCACAACCCACTCCATGGCTTTCTGTGCCGAAGCAAAGCGGGGCAATGGACACTTGACCTTGCCCCTGACAATGGAAGCCCAGTTAGGAACAGCCAGGAGCTTGTTTGGCCACATTTGGTCTCCAGTATCTAACTAGAATAATACCTGATCTTTTCAAGGGCTGCTAGACCTTTTTACCCATTCTTTGGGTCACTCCCTTGCAATGGTAAGATTCATTATGAAAATCAATCACGCTCTGTAAGAAACAAAGAAATCCTGACCACCACCATAGATTATATTTTACAATTCTTGGGTATCTCAAACGAACATTTAAGTCGTGACCTATTTCTATGTCTTATCCCCCCCCATCTTAGGGCTAGTATAACAAGAATAAAAATACCTTATCATAGGTTTAGTTGTTGACTGAGACCCTGTTTTTGTTTTTAATGATATGAATATACAGGAGATAAGTAAGCAGTCATACCCAGATAAGACTTGACCAGCCACCCATGTGGTGGCATCAGGGTAGGATAGATGAACTGCAGTTAATAAGAATGAACAGATTTTTCAGTCTCTTGGCAACTGATTTTATTATTATGCTTTGACCTGGCTTTATATGAATTAATCAACAAACCTATGAAAAAACAAGATTAGTGGCTCTGAAATACAGTAGTCTAGGGACACAGGAAGCATGTTCATTTTCAAGGCTGCTTTCTTAAATAAGCATGAATAATTTTAAGATAATAATAAAATAACTCAGCATTTTATAAGAACACATCTCTTCAGGGCAAGTCACCTATATATATGCAATTTATTTATCCTTCCCATATATCTTCCATATTTGTTGTACCACAGTGCAAGGTGATGAGGAGTTTCATAGGAGTAGGCCACAAAGCAAGCAGGCTGTCAATAAGACAATACTTGGTTGTTGGGGAATTACTCTCAGTAAGTGCACTATAATCAAAGCATCTTACAATAAATACCTAAAAGGAACAGAAATATTAACAAGACCTCAAAAGGAATAAAAACACATTGAATAGCAGGCTTTCTGGCATCGTCACAGGGAATACAACCAAATGGTGGCTTTTGACAGTCATGAGGCTCTCTGAGAAAAGTCAAGGGTGTGTCATGAGAGTGGCTTTGCCTGCCGTTGGATCTGGAGACTGGAAGGAGAGTGTGATAAGGGAGTGATCATAGGATGGTGACAACAGAAGCGATTTAGGGTGGGAATTGCTGAATCACTATCTTGTACACCTGAAACTATATATGTTAACTATACTGGAATTTTTTTAAAAAAAGTGATTAAGGGTCAACATAATCTTATAGGAGGACATTATGCACAGACCAACCACTGTGCCTGGAGTTCCAGTCCCAACTCTGCCACTAACTCTATGATCTGACAAAGTGACTTAAAGTCTCTGGATGTGAATTTCCTAACTATACCCAATGTGGGGCTCAAACCTACAACCCCAAGATCACCAGTCGTATGCTCCACAGACTGAGCCAGGCAGGCGCCCCCTCTCTGTCCTTAAGATAGACACATGTGCAGTCACCAAAATAAGCCATAGCTCAGTCATTCTTTGGACATTATCATGGTCAATTCACTTCCCATTCATAAATGGGTTTACCAGACTAGAGTTGCCAGATTAAATACAAGATACCTAGTTACATTTGCATTTCATATAAACAACAAATAGTTTCTTAGTATAAGTATTTATGGAACATACTTCTAGTAAGAAGTTATTCATTGTTTATCCAAAGTGCAAATTTCTTTTTTTTTTCACTTGCTAAATCTAGCACCCTATCTCCAATCCCACATTAAAAGTTCGATTTTAAGAATCAGAAGTCTGATTCCATACATGTGGGTAGTTCTAAAGTAGCTGGGGCACTAAAAGGAAAGCCTTCTCAAGAGTAACATATACAGAGGCAATAAACAAAAAAAACAAATGGAAAAATAACTGTCAACCTTCCTCTTGAGTAAGCGAGGCATCAAATTTTAGTTAACAGTAAATAAAATGTGAGTGTTAGTAGACCTCACTCATACAAAACAAAGAACGTGGTGTGCCCTCCCTGCTGCCTGAGCAGACAGGAGGCCAAATGAGCTGGATGCTGCCTGCTCCCCATCTCACCCTCCGGACATAACATTAATTACAAACCCTTTATCTCTTCCTCCAACTCAGGGGAGGCTCATGTCTGCTCCCAAGGTAATCAGCTTAAGGGAAACCAGATCATAAACTTAAACTTCCTGACCAAGAAATGGGGGGATAAATGTGGTTCTAGCAAAAACTGCACAAGACATAAAAAGCAAAAGCTGTGAAAGGGAAAAATTACTCTCTTCGGAAGGCACCCTTGTTTTGATAATGGCAACACAATCTTGCTTCTTTGGGCTCACACTATTTTTTCTTAATTTTAGCTTTATTGAGGTATAACTGACATAAAATTGCAAGGTATTGAAAGTATACTTCGTGATAATTTGAAGGACATTTGCATTATGAAAGGATTCCTCCCATCTAGTTAGTTAGGGGCTCAGACTTTAAATATGCAAGCTCTGTTTTGTTTTTCAGGAGGTTTCAAATGTATAATTCATTGGGGAAAATATATATTTGTATATATCCCCTAGATATGTAAAAATAATCCGTTTCCATATTTTGCAGTGAAGATTCAGATAGGGCACATTCCAAGATAAGTTTAAATAATAATGGAAGGTAGGTTCAATTTTTAAAAAACTTATAAGATCAATAACCATACTTTCTAGGCTGATTAATTCAATTCTTGCTGAGAAAGGGCAGCAGGAAATCCTACTCGACTGTAGCCAATACTGCTCTATCAGAAGCAGCAGAATAAGGTGGACTAAAACAAGATATTTACAGCTGTTGGCTAGGAAAAATGAAAGGTATGGACTAGAAGTTTCCAATGATAAAAATAAATCCAGGTTTATTCATTAACTTATTGGTACATTCCATAACTTATTGGTACATTATATCGAACATTCCTTTTATCCAAGATACCTTGCACCCTAAGACTCAGAAAGTGAGCTAAAGTCATGCTCTGTCTCCAGGATATTATAATCTAGCCATAAGACACAGAAGACAACATATACATAAACAGTTGACAGTCTAAAGTAGCTATGTAATTAAATGCCAAAATGCGTGTCGGGAGTGAAACTTCAGTTAGAAGCCCGAGAAAGATTAATTCACTGTAGTGCAAAATATTCATCAAGAAAGGAATTTCCATTTTCTTGAATTTGAATTCAGCACAAGAAGGGGTGTCACCGGAGGCAGGAGCCACATGTCCGCATGCAGTCTGCCCAGGCCACAGTGGAGAGGGCCCCCCACTGCCATTGTGGGAAGAACCCAAAGCCTTTCCCTTTCCAAGGAGGCTAAAACCATTGTCTTGGGGGCATAAGAGGATAGAACAGGACAGACATAGGAAATGTAACTATAGACACTGCTTCTCTTAGAAGTGTGAAGGAACAGAGAAAAAGCAACAGTAGAATGATCCTCATTTCTCAGTCCCTCCCTTTGCATTCTTTCAACACATATTTTTTAGAGCTTACTACTTGCCAGAAACCATTCTAGGCACTATGCACACTATAGTGAACAAGACAAATTCCCGACCTTCATGAAGGCTATTCTACCAGTGGGAGACAATAGTTGTGTGTGTGTGTGTGTGTGTGTGTGAGAGAGAGAGAGAGAGAGAGAGAGAGAGTGTGTGAGAGACAGTATGTGTATGTAACAACAGTTACTGCTATAGATACTCTAAAGAAAAGAAAAATAAGACAAGGTTAGGGGGCAAAAAATGATGGGGGGGTGAGGGATGCTATTTTAGATGGGACGGTTCAAGAAAGCCTCTCTAAAGTGACTTTTGACTTGGATGAAATGAGTGAGAAAGCCATGCAGAGGAAAGAGCAAATGCAAAGGTCTTAAGGTGTGGGTGAAATGGAGTAGGCAAGGGGAGAACAATGTAAGACGAAGCCATACACCACATAAGGGGCTTATAAGCCACAGTGAGGACTTTGCTTTTCTTCTGAGATAAAAAGCTACCGGAGGTTGTGAACAGAGAGGTGAGTGGCATAATGACCTCTGGCTGCTGTGTGGACAACAGACTGTAGAGTGGTGAGGGTAGAAGCAGGATGGCCCTGTAGGGGGCATTTGCAGTAATTTCTGCAGTGATAGAAATGACAGGATCTTGGCAGAAGCAGTGGAAATGGTGAGAGATGGTTTTTATCTTATATTTATTATATTTTCTCAAAGTAGAACCAATGAGATTTGCTAAAGAATTAGATGTGGGAATAAGAAAAAGAAAAGAATCAGGGGTCACTCCAGAGTGTTTAGTCTGAGAATCTAAAGAGTAAAATTGCTATTAACTGAGATGTAAAAGACTAAGTGAAAAGCAGATTTGGAAGGGAGAAATCAAGAGTCTGGTTCCTAGAGATTAATGCCTACTTCAAAACCCTTACATCTGCTCTAAAACCAAAGCAAAAGAAATTGAGAAACTGATCTTAAATTTCATATGAAAATTCAAGAGACCCAGAATAGCCAGAACAATTTCAAAAAAAGAAGAGCAAAATGGGAGGACTCACACTTCCCATGCTCAAATCCTACTACATAACTACAATAATAAAGACTATGCTACTAGCATAAGGATAGACAAATAGATTAATGGAGTAGAATTAAGGGTCTAGAAATAAATCCTCACAAGTTCAGGGAGAAAGGGAGAAAGAGAGAGAAAGAAAGAAAGAAGAAAGGAGGAAAAGAAGGAAGAAAGGCAGGAAGGCAGAAAGGCAGAAAGGCTGAGACAGCTAAATGAGTTGGCTTCAGGCATGAAAATAAAATAAATACATGATTTAAATAAAAAGAAAGAAGAAAGTAGGAATGAAAACCAACATAAAATACAGGGGGGAAAATGATCTTCAGTCAGGTTCTTTCAGTATTTTATTAACCTTTCTTATCTCTAACCATCTGTAGAACCTGTTTTCCAGATTGTTTTGCCCCTAAATCAAGTTTTTAAGAAGGCAAAAAAAAAAGGGGGGGGAGGGGATAGGAACAACGACCAGCAATAAATTAAATTAGCAATAATTACAGAAAACTCATAGGGCGTAACACTACTCCCCCCTCCCAACATCTGAGTGAAGAGCCAACCATAAAGCCAGAATCCATGCAGTAAGGAAAAACAGCTGTTAGCCCACAGAGTTAAAGAAGAGGACCCTGTGGCAGAACATTCTGGAGCCATGTGGCCCAGGTGGACAGCAGGAGCCAAAAGGCTGGGAAGATGGAGTCAAGGGCTCACAAGATTTCCTTCATTTCAGGCCTGACTTTGCTTAACTGGTGATCTACTGGGACAAAGACAAGGATTTGGCAATAGTTACCAAACCTGTCTCCACATCAGCCCTACCACTAGTAAAGATCCAGGGGCCTGGTTGCCAGGTTGGGCTTCCTGTCTAACTGACAGGATAAGGAAGAACCCTCTCCCTCCCAGCCAGTTTGCTGTCCAGACCCCTATCAACAAGGGTGTAAAGACGTTAATAAACTGAAAACAGCAGGAGGGAGAAAAGAACTATGCGGCAGTGCAGGAGGTCTGGAACCTTCCTCCTCTCCTGCCAGTGAAGTTTCTTTCTCCACCCCACCCCCCACCCCCGACGGGAACCCAAGCACCTGGATGCCCCCCCGGAGGTGACCTCAGCCCGGTCCCAAACCTGGAACCGCAACTAACCAGCACCTCGCCCATGCTGCCCCCCGACCCCCGGCGCCTGTCCCCGTAGGGTCTGTGCTGAGGGCCTGGGAGAGGCAAAGCAACTTTTCCGGCGGGCTCAGACGCGCCGAAGCTGGGCGAGGAATCGCAGGTGACATCGCCTAACCCCAGGGTCAGTCCTGCTACTCGCCCGCTAGGGTGCTCGACTGTCCGGTTGAAGCGGAACCCCGGGCGCTGGGGGTCGGGCGGCGCCGCCCACACCTCCCGCAGCTGCCGGGCTCACCTGGCTGGACCTCGCTGGGCCCGCGACGCTCTCTGCCTGCGTGCGCGCCGCGTCCACCCGTTGCCGGCCCTTTTTGGGTCCTTGGCGGGTATTTTCCGTCTGGCCCCACATCACTTCCCGTAAAGGAGAGCGAGGTGGGGGCGGGACCTCCTCTCTACCCTCCACCTCCCGCTTCCTCCTGTCACCTCAGGGAGCACCCCCGCCCGACTCCGCGAGGGCGCTTTGTGGGCGCCTCCTCGCGCGCCGCTCCCAGTCTCGCCGCACCTGCCGCGGGGTCCTCTTGTGAGCCACGAAAAGGCTCCCGCACGCTTCATTTGGCCTATATCAGGTGTCCGCTGGCCTTTCCTGGAAAGTGTGAAACCTTAGTGAGTTGTTTTCGTCTTGAGACACAGACGTGACATTTACAAACTTCTCCAGGATCCAAGAGCTGCGAGGTGTGGTTTGGTGACTCTCGCCAAATCTTCTCCCCCAAAAGCCAGGTTCTATAGGTATTTTTCAGGGCATCAGATCGGTGTCTCCACTGTAGTAGCCAGAGTGCTGAGCAGCTGCAAAGTCGGCCCCACCCAGGGTTCCTGAGGCCCAGTATGCTCCTGCTGCAGGTACTCCCTGGTCCAGCTCCCTAGGGGCCGGAACCGCGCCAAGCGTCCGGCTCTGCCACTGTCCATTACGCCTCGCCAGCTCCTCACTCGGATCCGCCTGGGCCTGGCCTTCCTGGGGCAAGGGAAAGCTCTGGTATTCTTGGAAATGACAGGAGGGAGAAAAAGTAAAATTCTGGCAGGAAAAAATGTATTTCTGAGAGGAAATGACGAACGGGGTCCCTGCTCATACAATGCAGTTCGGATTCGAAAATTAAATTTCTAAAAGAGAGCAATTCGTTAAAAAAAAAAAAAGCAAAATGCAAAATGCGGCACAATATAAAGAATAGCCGCTGTAAGGAGAAACCTGCGAGCCTTTGCTGCCCCCCAGCGGCTTCCTTCTCTCAGCGCGGACCGGCACGTATGCGCCAGCTTGGATCTGCAGCTGTGAAAGTGGTTCAGGCCACCAGGTTACCGCTCAGAGGCAGCCAAATTTCTCCTCCAGTGTCCTCGGGGTATGGACAGTGGCCTTTGGGCTTGCTTCTGCGGGCTCCCAGGCGAAGCACGTCTGAACCAAATAATTTCACATCTAAGCAGAACAAAAATTATTGAAAACCCTAATCCAGCTTCTCTTACCTAATCTGTTCCATCTCACTGATCTGTCTACTTCCACCACAAATTCCAGCTGTCCCAACCCCATCATACTTCCAGTCTGCAGCTACTCACAGTTTACACTACAATACAATTAGCTTCTCAAATGTGTCCAATTTACAAAATCGCATATAGGATAAACCATATGAAATTGTGAAATGTTGAATATGCATCCAATCTAATGTTTATAGGGAAATATAACAGAGTAATCTCAGAGTTAGAGATAACAGATTTCATCAGGGTGATAGTGTCAAGGGATGTTCCTCAGCTGAGAAAGGCCATCAGACTGTTGTTGGTGGAGGCTGACAGGAAAAGTAGCCCCATGCTCATGTGTAAAGGAACAGTCCTAGGAGTTACTGACCAGCTAATAATTGGGGGCCAACAATGCAGCAAATGCTAATGGCTGATAAGACACTAGGAGAATCTTCCCCTTCAATCCACCCCACTCCTGCAGCCAAGCAGGGCTGTAGCCAGGAGCTTACCAAGCAGATCAAAAAACAGACAATGGTAACGTGGCCCATTCATTATCCTTTCATTCATTGAATGAGTCCAATTTATGTACTAGAGATGGAATAGTGAACAAGGTAAATTGGTCCCTACCCTCAGTAGCTTGACAGGCCAACAAGTAAGCAGTTAATTCCAATGTGGTGAGATAAGATCCTCAATAAGGGAAGTAAGAGTATTATTGGAACACAAATAAGTGACACCAAGTCAAGACTTCCCAGAGAGAGTGATGTATAAACTAAGGGATGAATAAGGTAGGAGAATGAGGGAGAAGAGAATTCTAAGAAAAGACAGCGTGGGGCACCTGGGTGGCTCAGTCCTTAAGCGGTCTGCCTTTGGCTCAGGTCATGATCCCAGGGTCCTGGGATCGAGCCCCACACTGAGCCCCACATCGGGCTCCCTACTCAGCGGGAAGCCTGCTTCTCCCTCTCCCACTCCCCCTGCTTGTGTTCCCTCTCTCGCTCTCTGTCAAATAAATAAATAAAATCTTAAAAAAAAAAAAAAAAGAAAAGAGAGCAGAGGAGAGACCTGGAGCCAAAAGAGAGCATCAGATATTAGAGCAACTGAAAGAAGCTGAAAAACTGAGTAGAAGGAATCAATCAGAAGAGATCGGAGGAACAGCAGAGGCTAGATTTTGAAGAACCCTGGAATGATTATATAATTTATTGACCATTTATTATGAATTAGCAAATATGCTAAGAAGTTTGCATGTGTCCCCTCATATATTTCTCACAATTGCCCTCTGAAATAAGTACTATTCCTGTCTGTGTATTACAGATAAGAAAACTGAGCCATAAAGCAGTGAAGTAACCTGACCACGATCATACAGCTGAAAGTGGCACAGGCAGGACTAGAACTGATAACTCATTTTCTAAATGGCTCTTAAGGTTAAGAATGGGTTTCAGAGACCAATTAGCATGCTGAAATCCAAGTAAGGAATAACAGTAATCTGGTTTAAGACCATGTCCATGAAGATGAAGATGAATAAACAGATTTGAGATATTTAGGAGAGTAAATCAAGAAGATGTGATTGTCAGTGGTGAGGGAGAGGGAGAATCCATGAAAATGCCTGTTTCTGGTTTGGGTAACTAGGAACCATTGAGCATAAGGAAGAGAACTCTATTGCAAGAGGGTAAAATAGGCCATAATGAACAAGTTTAGGACATTTTAACTTTGACACATCAGCACTGGGAGAACATACAAGTGAAACTGTTCAGTATGCAATTGAATAGGTTGATCTGAAGCACAGAAGACATGGACGGAAGCTATTGCCCAAGGGGTACTCAAAGACATGAAAGTCAATGAGCTAGTCTAGAAAATGTACTAAGAGGGCAAAGAGGGGGCTTGGTACAAAACCCAAAAGATCACTCAGTTAATGAAGTCTGAGAAAAGAGAAAAGGAGGAAGAAGTAGGAGGAAAACAAAGAGAAAAAGTTACTACAGAAACTAAATATGTTGAATATATCTTGTATACCAATTCAAAATCCTCTCTACATCATTTCTTACCCTAGTCACAGAACTGACCACAGTATACCCTGGCTTCCCATCCTGGGGCTTTTCTGACACTGCAGGCTGCTGCTTGAAACATGTACAGTCCCAGGTCCAGGATCACTAATAGGGTGGAAATTGGAGGTATCAGTAAGAACTCATGATTTTTAATACATAGAACTAGATAGAAATCGAATTATATATATTGATATGCATGTATGTATGTACTTTCCAGCACTGTCTGCTAAGAGGTCCTAAAAGCAATTATATCACAGTAGCTATAAATACATTTAACACCCAGATTTTGATTTCTAAATACCCTTCTATAATAAAAGCAACAGGCACATGATTATATCTAAAATAGCTACAAAAAAACAAATAGAGCTAATAAATAAGCAAAGATCAGGATACAGGATCGGTTGTATTTCTACACATTGGCAATGAGCAATCTGAAAAGGAAATTAAGGAAAAAAAACCCTATTTGAAATAGCATCAAAAAGAAAAAAATACTTAGGAATCAATTTAACCAAGGAGATGCAGGGCTTATACACTGAAAAGTACAAAACACTACTGAAAGAAATTAAAGAAGACTTAATAAATGAAAAGACATTCCATGTTCATCTTTACATAATATTATAAAGACAGCAATACGTCCCAAAGTAATCTACAGATTCAACACAATCCTTATCAAAATCAACATACCAACACTTTTTGCAGGAGTGAAAAAGTTGATCCCAAAATTCATATGTAATTGCAAAGCACCTTGAATAGCCAAAACAATCTTGAAAAAAAAAACAAGTTTGATGGACTCACTTCCTGATTTCAAAAGTTAATACAAAGCTGCAGTAATCAAAACAGTGTGGTATTGACATAAGAATAAACATATATTTGAAAAGAATGGACATGAGAGTCCAGAAATGAACTCATAAATCTGTGGTCAATTGATTTTCAACAAGAATGCCAAAACTATTCAATGAGGCAAGAACAGTCTCTTCAATAAATAGTGCTGGGAGAACTGGTTATTCACATGCAAAAGAATAAAGTTGGACCCTTATCTCACACCATATATAAAAATTAACCGAAAACAGTTCAAAGACCAAAATTATAACAGCTAAAACTATAAGACCTATAGAAGAAAACAGGCACAAATCTTCACTACCTTGGATTTGGCAATGGTTTCTCAGATTTGATACCAAAAGTATAAAAATGATTAGGTTAATTATACTTTATCAAAATTTTAAGATCTTGTTTATCAAAGGACACAATTAAGAGAGTGAAAACACAACACACAGAATGAGAGAAAGTATCTGCAAATTATATATCTGATAAGAATATAGTATCAGAATATAACTGAGTTCTTACAATTAAAAAAACAGCTCAGTTAAAAAGAGGGCAAAGGACTTGAATAGATATTTCCCCAAAGAAGATATAAAAATGGTCAGTAAGCACATGAAAAGATGTTTAATGTCATTAGTCATTAGGGAAATGCAAATCAAAACCATAATTACTCTTTCACATCTATTAGGTTGGCCATAACTTTTTTCAAAAACAAAAGAAAAATTACAACTGTTAAGTGAGGATATGGAGAAATTGAAACCCTATACATTGCTGGTGGAAATGTAAAATGATGTAGTCACTTTGGAAAGCAGTTTAGCAGTCCTTCAAAATGTTAAGCAGAATAACCATATGATCCAACAAGTCCAGTGTGATCTTGGATCAGTTCCCAGACTGGAAAAAAAAAATTGTCTATTGATCTAAAGGACATTGATAGGACTTGGTAGAATTTGGATAAAATCTGAGATTAGATAATATTATATCAATCTTAATTTCCTGATCTTGATCATTATATTGTAATTACGAAAGACAATATCCTTGTTTTTAGGAATTACACACTGAAATATATAGTAGTAAAATGGCATCATGTGGGCAACTTACTCTCAAAGGGTTTAGAAAAACAATAATGTGGTATGTTCAAGTGTAAATACACATATATGGAGAGAGATTAAAGCAAATGTAGTAAAATGTTGACATTTGTGGAACTGGGGTAAAAAGAGTACAAAACTTTTTGTACTCTTTTTGCACCTTTTCTCCAAGTGTGAAATTATTTCACAATAGTTAAAAAAAAAAAAACTTTTGAAAGTCTCTTTAGGAAATCCATTGGATCAAGTCTAGTGGCCCACTTAAAAATCTATCATTTTCTTGGCTTTATATCTCACTTTTTTACTCCCACTATCTGCTCTCCTGATCTTAGAGTTAGAATGGATTTGTGATGAGACTGGAAAAACCACCACCTGATTGTTACATGGAATGGAAGGCCCTGATGATATTCCTTTCACTGAAGCACTGGTGAGGAGGCCACTGACATCTTCGAAAAGCTCAATGGTGGTTGACCTTTATAGGCTGAGATTGACAGTTGAAGATGCTGCTGTAACAGGTCTCCCTAGCATCAGCTAGAAATAAAAGAATCCCCACTCATTAAAGCTACAGGCATTCCATGTCCCCACTTGTCCCAGGCCTTGCTAAAGCCTACAGGTAAGTGCACTCCACACACAGGGTGCCTCTGGATCACCTGGCTCTAGTGGCCAGAGGGGCTAGCTCTGGTGGCCAAAAGGGCTTGTGTTCCTGGGCACCACAGGATTGTAACAACTGGAAAGACATTTCAGGGCGGGCTACTATACCAAGGGCATTTCACAGACGGCCAACTGAAACACACCCCAGTCTGCCTGTGAATAAGGTCCATTTACTTGTTCTGTAGCTTTAACCTGATGGACAGACTTTAGGTTTGTCAGATATCTGCAGACTACAGAGGCACAACTGGGCATGTAGCCATCTTTGGGAAACACCATCTTTGCACCCTCCTTGGCCTCATCACAGCTTACTGGTACCTCCCAGAAAGTAGTTTCCATTCATCTTAAGCTCCAATTCTTACAACTCTTACCCAGGGGATACCTCCAGATCTCCTGGTCTAGAGGTCAGTGGGATCTACAATTGTGTGCCCAAAGGACTAGGACTATATATATTTACATAAGTTAAAAGCTGCTGCCTAAGGATCTGGCTTCCAATTAGCCTGAACCCAGGTACTGACTGAGATCACAGGCCTCAGCACAGCATCAACAGTTGGGATCCACAAGAACAAATCAGTTTACTTAGACAATCACAAACATTTCAAAGACAAATAAGAGCTAGGGCAAGGTTGAACAATAAGGTTCATCTCCTACATAAGACCACTCCTTCAAGACTGGGAGAGGTAGCTGTTTTGCATTATACTTAGAAACAAACATGGAGAGCCAAGGAAAATGAGGAGACAGAAAAATCATTAAAAAAAAAAAAGAACAAGACAAAACCTCAGAAAAAGACCTTAACGAGATGCAAAAAAGTAATCTACCTGTTGAGTTCAAAGTAATGGGCATAAAGATGCTCCCCAAAGTCAGGACAAGAATGGATGAATACAGTGAGAACTTCAATAAACAGATAAAAAATATAAGAAAGAACTAAACAAAAATCACAGAGCTGAAGAACATAACGGAACTGAAAAATACACAATAGGCCATTCAACAGCAGGCTAGATGAAGCAGAAAAATGGATCAATAACCAGGAAGACAGGGCAGTGGAACTCACTCAAACAGAGCAGCAAAAAGAGAAAAAAAAAATTAAAAAGTGAAGATAGCTTAAGAGACTTATAGAACAACCTCAAGGAGATTAACATTAGTAGCGTAAGGGTCCCAAAAGGGGAAGAGAGAAAAAGGGCAGGAAATTTATTTGAAGAAAATTACGGCTAAAAATTTCCCTAACCTGGGGAAGGAGACAGACATCCAGGCACAGGAAGCATGGAGCACTCCAAACTAGATAAATCCAAGGAGATCCACATCAAGACACATTATAATTAAAATGTCAAAAGTACAGGGCACCTGGGTGGCTCAGTTGGTTAAGCGTCTGCCTTCGGCTCAGGTCACGATCCCAGGGTCCTGGGATCCAGCCCCGTGTTGGGCTCCCTACGCAGCAGGGAGGCTGCTTCTCCCTCTCCCTCTGCTGCTCTCCCTGCTTGTTCTCTCTCTCTCTCTCTGACAAATAAATAAAATCTTTAAAAAATAAAATAAAACAAAATGTCAAAAGTTTAAGAGAGAATAAAAGCACCAAGAGAAAAACAATTTCTTTTATACAACAGAACTACTTAAGACTACTGGCAGATTTTTCAGCAGAAACTTTGCAGGCCAGAAGAGAGGGGCATAAATATATTCAAAGTGCTGAAGAAAAAAACCTTCCAACCAAGAATATCCTACCCAGCAAAGCTATCATTCAGAACTGAAGGAGATTATCTCTCCTTTTCCCTATACAAGCAAAAGCTAAAGGAGTTCATCACCATTCAACCAGCTTTAGAAGAAATTGTAAAGGGACTTCTTTAAGCAGAAAAGAAAATACACTAATAAAAAAATATAAAAGTAAAAATCTCACTGGTGAAGGCAAATATATAGTAAAGGTAGGAGAATAACCACTTAAAAAGCTAGTATTAAAGATAAAAGACAAAAGTAGCAAACATAACTATAATAATTAGTTAACAAATACACAAAATAAAAAGATGGAAAATATGACATCAAAAACAAAACATGGTGGGGGGAATAAAAATGTAGAGGATTTAGAATGTGTCAAAAAATTAAGTTGCTACAGACTTAAAATATGCTGTTATATACATAAGCAGTTATATATGAACTTCATGGTAACCACAAAGGAAAAACCAATTGTAGATACACAAAAAATAATGAGAAAAAAAGCTACACATAACACTAAAGAAAGTCATCAAACCACACAGAAAAGAGCAAGAGAAGAAGAAAGGAACAGACAGGAAGTACAAAAACAGCTGGAAAACAATTAAAATGGAAATAAGTACATACCTATCAATAATTACTTTAAATGTAAATGGACTAAATTCTCCAATCAAAAGACACAGAGCAGCTGAGTGGATAAAAAAACAAGACTCATCTATATACTGACTAAAAGACACTCTCTTCAGAAGTAAGGACACACACAAACTGAAAGGGAAAAGATGAAAACAAATATTCCATGTAAATGAAAATGAAGAGAAAACTGGTGTAGCTATACTTATATCAGACAAAACAGACTTTAAAACAGACTCTAAAAGACAAAGGGCATTACATAATGAAAAAGCAGTCAATCAAACAAGAGGATATAAAAATTATATTTATGCATCCAACATAGGAGTATCTATCTATATATAAAGCAAATATTAACAGACATCAAGGGAGAAATTGTCTGCAATACAATAAAAGTAGTGGATTTTAACACCCTACTTACCTCAATGGATAGATTATCCAGACAGAAAATCAATAAGGAAACACTGGCTTTAAACAACACATTAGATCAGATGGACTTAATAGAAAAATAGAGAACATTCAATCCAAAAGCAGCAGAATACACATGCTTCTCAAGTGCACATGAAACATTCTCCAGGACAGATCACATGTTAGGCCACAAAACAAGTCTCACTAGATTTAAGAAGACTGAAATCATATCAAGCATCTTTTCTGATCACAATGGCTGAAACTAAAAATCAATTACAAGAAAAAAACTGAAAAAAATCACAAATATGTAGATTAAACAACATGCTACTGAACAATCAATGGGCCAACAAAGAAATCAAAGAGGAAATCAGAAAATACCTTGAGACAAATGAAAATGTGAATATAACAATTCAAAATCCATGGGATGCAGCAAAAGATGTTCTAGTAGGGAAGTTCATAGTGATACATGCCTTCCTCAAGAAACAAGGAAAATCTCAAACTAATTTTACATCTAAAAGAACTAGAAAAAGAATAAATAAATCCCAAAGTTAGTAGAAAGAAGGAAATAAGAAAGATCACAGAAATAAATAAAATAGAACCTAAAAATAAAATTTAAAAATCAATGAAACTGGTTCTTTGGAAGGGTAAACAAAATTGACAAACCTTTAACTAGACTCACCAAAAAGAAAAGGCTCAAATAAGTAAAATTAGAAATGAAAGAGAAGTTATAACTGATATCACAGAAATACAAAGGATCATAAGAGGTTTCTATGAACAATTATATGCCAATGAACTGTACAACACTGCAAAATGGATAAATTCTTAGAAACACACAATCTTCCAATACTGACTCATGAAGAAATAGAAAATTGGAATAGACAAATTACAAGTAAGGAAATTGAATCAGTAATCATAAGACTCCCAACAAACAAAACCCCAGGACCAGATGGCTTCACTGGTGAATTCTACAAAATATTCAAAGATTTAATACCTATCTTTCTCAAACTTTTCCAAAAAAAATGAAGAGGAGGGAATGCTTCCAATCTCATTTTACAAGGCTGGCATTACCCTAATACTAAAACCAGATAAGGATGCCACACAAAAAAGAAAATTACAGGCCAATATCCTTGATGAATACAGATACAAAAATTCTCAATAAAATAGTAGCAAAACAAATTCAACAATACATTAAAAGGATCATACACTATGATCATTGACCTCATAGAAAGAACCCTGGCTTAGGCTATTGTAACCAGATTACCATAAAATGGGTGGCTTAACCAACAAGTATTTATTTCCCCCAATTCTGAAGGCTGAGGAGTCCAAAATCAAGATGCTGGTGGATTTGGTGCCTGGTGAGAAGGCCTTTTTCGTTTGTACCTTCTTGCTATATCCTAACATGGTGAAGAGGATGATCATCTCTCCTGTATCTCTTCTTAGGAGGGCACTAATCCCATTCATGAGGGCTCCACCCTCATGTCTTAATTACCTCCCAAAGGCCCACCTTCAAATACCATCACACTGGGGATTAGGGGTTCAACATATGAATTTTACCAGGGGTTTTGGGGGAGGTCACATTCAGTCCTTACCAAATCCTTATTTTAGAAAGAACAAACTGAAAGCCACTGAGTCTGCTTTCCCCGACTAAGCAAATTAGAAGCAATTTAGGCAAAGAATTGCAGACATTAATGCCACCTTCAAGAATTTGAAGGAGGGACGCCTGGGTGGCTCAGTTGGCTAAGCATCTGCCTTCAGCTCAGGTCATGATCCCAGGGTCCTGGGATGGAGTCTCACATCGGGCTCCTTGCTCAGCAGGGAGCCTGCTTCTCCCTCTGTCTACCTCTCTCTGTGACAAATAAAAATAAAAATCTTTAAAAAAACAAAAAAGATTTGAAGGATGTGGGCCGAGGGTCTCTATATCCCCATTCAATTCACCTCTCTGGGCCTTACAAAAATTAGATGGAAAAAGTTCTAGAGATGGATGGATGGTGACGGTTACACAACAATGTGAATGTACTTAATGCCACTGAATTCTACACTTAAAAACTGTAAAAATAATGTATTTCATGCTATGTATTTTTTTTACCACACACAAAAAACAAACTAGATGGATTATGGCAGAAAACAATGGACTATCTTAATTGCCATTATTCTGGATAGAGTTATCCTTTTTCTTTTATTTTTTAAAGATATTATTTGTCAGAGAGAGAGCACAAGCAGGGGGAGTGGCAGGCAGAGAAGCAGGCTCCCTGCATATAGGACTTGATCCCAATCATGCCCCGAGCCGAGGGCAGACGCTTAGCTGACTGAGCCACCCAGGCATCCCTCCTTTTTCTTTAAGACAGCTTTATTGAGATCTAATTCCCACAGTAAAGTCCACTACTTTAAAGTGTACAATTCAGGGATCATCAGGGATATTGGCCTGTTACTTTCTTTTTTTTGTGGCATCCTTATCTGGTTTTGGTATTAGGGTAATGCCGGCCTTGTAAAATGAGTTTGGAAGTGTACAATTCAATACTAAAAATTATATTGACAAAGTTGTCACTGACCACCACTATCTAGTTCCAAAACATTTTCATCACCTTAAAAAGAAACCCTATATTCTGGCAGCCACTAATCTTTCTCTGCATTTGCCTGTTCTAGCCATGTCATATAAATGAAATTATAACATATGGCCTCTTGTGTCCAGCTTCTTTCATGTTTTCAACATTTATTAATGTTGTAAATGTCACCATTTCATTAATTAAGGCGGAGTAATATTCTATTGTGGGCTACAATTTATTATGCATTGATAGATATTTGTGTTATTTCCACCTTTTAAGCTATTATAATAATGATGCTTTGAACAATCATGTACAAATTTGTGTGTGGACGTTTTCACTTCCCTTGGATATCTACCTAGAAGTAGAATTACTCGGTCATATGTAACACTGTTTAACTTTTTGCATAACTGCCAAACTGTTGCACAGCAATTGCAATTTTACATCCCACCAGCAGCCTATCAGGGTTTCAATTTTTCCCCATCCTTGCTGACACTTGTTATTTTCCATCTTTTTGTTTGTAGTCATCTAAGTTTGTGAAGTGGTATCTTATTGTGACCTTGATATAAATGGCTGCAATATTTTTACTAGAAAAAAATTAACTCATTCTCTGCCACTTGGTATGTAAATACTAAACTGACCAATGCATCATTCTCAAAAGGAGGATCAAAAGCAGTTCAATTTAAATTGATGTTAGATAGGATTATCATTCTTTGGATACAACAGGATCGTATATTCCTGCTCATTATCATGTGACTTGACTCTGCACCCTGTACAAAGTCTGTCCCTGCCCTTGACTTTTGAGCTTGACCATGTGACATGCTCTAAACCAACAGAATATGAGATTTGACATTTGCCACAAATGAGCAGAAGCTTACAATTTCAAGTTTCCTCTCTGTCTCAATCCTATATTCTGTCATATCCCAGAAAGGAGATTCTCCTTGAGCCTGGGTCCCACAATGAGAAGACTCATACAACACAACCCCCAGTCTAGCTGTGTAGTTCAAGCAAAGCTAAGCCTGTCACATGGTAAACACTTGGTATATGAACTAAAATCTTAATGTATATTTTTATGTGCATAGAAGGAAAAGTCTCAAAAGCTTACACTAAACTGTTAAAGGTGCTGATTAAATCAATGTATACAATAATTTTCACCTTTCAGTTTGTTCATTTCCGTACTGTTTGAATTTTTTAATGTACATGCACTATTTTCGTAAATTTTTTCACTCCCTTTTTTAAAAATTACCCATGCTGGCCTCCATTGAACATAGACAGCTTAGATTAAGTTATAATAAATTTACTTTTCAAGAAAAAGCAATCAATAATAAAAAATGAGTTGATTTAAATAAAGCATCTTGTACATGTGATTACATTGATAGCTCTCAGTGAAAATACAAGCTTAAGATTATTAGAATAAAAAGTAATTATCAAAATTACTTTTCAATTTCAAATTTCAAATTTCAAAAAAACATTGTAACTATATGAAAAATAGCTTTATAACAAATTAGTTCCACCCTTTGCACTATTATTAATGCAAATTTGCTTAGGTCAAACAAACAGATCTGTGTCATATTTGCTATCCTATATAATACCATCTAGCTTAACTAAAACCTCAATTTGATCTGAGCTACCCTAATTCTCAATTTACTCCTTCATTCTGCCTGGGGCTAAAAGACTGCTCAAGTATACTGAATCGGCTAACTGTAGGCTACTTGAGGGGCATTCTGCCTGAGGTGGTTAACTTGATTCACTCAGCTATAACCAGTACTATAAACACCATTCCCAGCTATTTTATATATAGAGTCTTGTCATCCCTTGATCCTGTATATGCTGCATTTCCAGAAAAATAAACGTCAACTGGGAAACAAAATATTCTTTAACACATTCATTTTAGTTTAAAAATGACAAATAAAATTAAACATTAAAATTGACAGTGCTTGTTTTAAAATCATTACCTATTATTTGTGTTTAAAATATACTTGAGAAGTTTTTACTAGATTATTTATAGTCAATGTATAATTTCAATAGAACTTTAAACAATTACATTTCAACTCCATGTAGTATTAACTTTTCTTCTCTTCTGATTCTTGTGCCAATTTCAACTTTTCTTTTAATTCCATCTGATCTCGGTAGTATTGTTCAAATATTGGTTGATAAATATACATCCCTCCAGCAATTCCAAGGATGCTAGCAAAAAGCAGTTGTGGAAGAGTCAATCTCCCAAACATTTTTCAACAAATGTCGTACAGTGCTTTTGCCACACTGTGTTTTTGAAAAATTACAGTCCACATCCAGGAAATATCTTCAGATCTGTGTACAAAGAAAATGGAAAGCAAAGCAGTAACTTAGCACAACATCCTTTTAAAAGATTCCAGGTCACTACTTTCTTCCAGAGTGAATAGTATTTTCATCATAATATGTAAATATCACTTGATTTAACTAAAATAGGAATATAAATATACAGGGAATATGACAAATGAGGATTAGGGGATGGTGTAAGACAAAGTTAAATCCTATTATAGAATTTTCTCAATGGTTTTAAATAAATAATTCTTAAAATGGCAAAAGTTGGGGAGAGTCTGGGAAGAGAAATCCTCTTTATACCTTTACATACCATCATAAAACTAACCACTAAAAGAAACAGCTCCCCTCAAAAGCTGAAAGTGATTGCCAATCCAATCTGGAAGTAGAAGAAAGAGAATTGTTACTTTTCATTATTTGCCCTTTTTTACTATTTCATGTTTTTTGGCAATATGCATAATTAAAAACAATTTTTAAAGCAGGCTAAAAGATTCTATGAGTTCCCTTTGATGCTTTAGAAAGTACAAGTAGACATCAAACACATGTAAATAACCTGCCATCCATTTTTTGAATTTTATTATGTTATGTTTATCACCATACATTTTTTATAATATAAAGATTTGACTGATTTACTTTTAACAACTGAGGAGTAAAGACTCCAGTATTTCTCAGAAAGTTATATTTGGGAACACCATAGTCTCTGGAGAAAATAGATGTTTATGAAAGAGGAAAGCAGAGTAACGGATTTACATATTTTCTTACAAGTCTTTCACCCTCTCCTAGACCGGCCCCCGAGGTTACAGAAATCATTAGTGGCAGAACCGATACTAGAAACTGGATTGTCCTTAACATCAATAAAATGTAATTTAAACTAATATAGGAAAGAAATGCCTGTTTGCTCTTGGACGGTTAACTAGATAAACGACAGCTTACAAAGAATGCTATAGTTCATCGGCTGCTGAGGGAGGGAGAGAGGAAGAGAGGAAGGGAGGAAGGGAGGAAGGGGGAAGGGAGGAAGGGAGGAAGGGAGGAAGGGGGGAGGGGGGAAGGGGGAAGAGGGGAAGGGGGAAGGGGGGAAAGGGGAAGGGGGAAGGGGGAAGGGAGAAAGGGGAAGGGGGAAGGGGGGAAGGGGGGAAGGAAGGAAATCGTAATTATCATTACTATTATCATTACCACTTAAACACCTCCGACCGTTCGTCTGTCGCTCCGCGTCGCTGACCCCGCCTCTCGTCTGCCCTAGCCTAGGGGAGCTGCGGCTCTTTCCAGCAGTCTCCGGAAGAGAATACAGGGCGCAGGGACCACGAAGCCAAAGGAGGGCAGCAATCCCACGAGAAGGATAAGCCAAAGAAAAAGCGCAAGCGAGTTCGCGACAAAGCTTACCCGTGCCAAACAAACCTGCAGCACTCCGCAGCGACACAAACTTCGGGGGGTCGGTGTGAGGAAGCTGCCTTTTCCCAGCTACCTCCGCGCCTGCGTGTGACGGCTGCTGCAGAGGCCAAACTTAGTGAGCGGAAGAGCAACGCGTGTTACTCCAACTGCAGTCTCCCTCATCGCGGGGACTGAGGTGTCCGGGGATCCTCAGCAGACCTCGAAGTAGGTGCAGGATGAGGCAAGGGGGCGACGATGGCCGACTTTTTTTCCGCGGTCTCCAGAACCGCTCCCATGAGAAGATGAAGCTGCGAAAGAGAAAGTCAACTTTGTACCTCAGTCCCCGGAAGAGCACCGAGCGCCGCGGAGGTGAGCGGGTGGGGTCTTCCAGGCGGTGGCGGGAAGCCGCGGACCCTGAGCTAGGGCTCCATCTGCTGGGCGGGGTTGCCACGAAATCGTAGTGCACTCGAGACCGGATTCTCCGTTCCTGCCGCTTGCGTGGCACTTTGTTCTGCATCAGTTAGTTCTGCCGCGGCCGTGCGAAGCGAGTTGACATGACGTAGCCATCCGCATTTTAGAAAGGGGACTCCCGCGGTGGGAGTTACCTAAGGTTTCGCAGCTACGGAGGGACTGATTCCTGGGGTTGAACCAGGTCTGACTCCCACCCCATTTATTTTTCCCACCCCCACCCCCGCCTTCTCTTTGGTCCGATGTGATGATGACAGGAGCAAAATCACCCCAACAAGTGGGCTTTTGATCTGTCAGACGGGGTTATTTAATATAAAGATGGACTTCTCATTCATTCAATAAATATTTTGCGCCTTGTATGTGCGGAGCACAGTGTAAGCGGCATGAAAAGAATGCCGAGTTTCCCTTTGGAAACCTGAGACCGAGAAAGGGGAGAATCGTTTTGCTAAATGAAGGAGGAGAGGTAGCTGGGCCCGAGTTCTCGCGCTCTTTTCCCCTAACCCTTCCGTTGTTAGAAGTTGGATCCCCCAGGGTAAAGATTAGTAACGATGGAAAATTACCATACGTGTCACAGGTATATAGTTGAACTTTTAGGTATTCAAGATCACTTGTTCAGGGGCCAGCTCTGAGTACTGTTTATTCTGCACCAGTCCACAGAGTAAAAGGGTTTTCTTTCAGCATTAAATAAAAAGGGTTTTATTTCAGTCGGGGTGTTTCTTTAAGTGCTTCTGAAAGATGAGATGGGGCCTGTGTGTTGTGTTGAATGTACCAATTGTCTGAAAAATATTTAAATGTGTTTCTGGAGAATAAGGAAGGAGAGTGGCAGGAACCTAGAACTATAGCAAAAGACTCAAAATGGATTAGAATGCAAACACAAATACTCAGGAGGCCAAACAAGGGTCTGAATAAATAAATCACTTTCTATTAAAGAACCAGCCAGTTGTTGCCAGTTGAGCTTTGTTGTCAGATCTTAGTTGTGAAATGCTGTAATACAGATTTTAATATAAAGTTGGATTTCTAATGTTGACAACTAAATTCACATAAAAAAAAAACACCTCTGTATTCAGCTTGCAAGCTGTCCAGTTGTGGCAAAGAGCAGGGCTATGGAGGCAGCAGATAGACCTGGTTTTGAATCCCGTTTAGTCATTTACAACCTTTTTGACTTTGGACAAGGCAGTGTAACTTCTTCGTCTCAACTTCCTCATATGTGAATGGGGCCAATACCTACCGTTTAGCATGATTTGGAGGATTAAATGAGATGAGGCATGTGAAGGAATGAACTCAGCGCCTTGCATAGAGTAAGCATCGATAAGGGCTATTTAAAAACATGCAGAGGACTGTTTGATATATATAGAAGAGTTGATCCTAAGTTAGTAATTTGTTAGCTAATTTCTTTCATTAGCTACCCATATAGGATATCACCTAATTAGCCTAAGGCCTTAGTTAACTGTATCTCTTTTTCAGTGTTATCTTACTATTCTCCTTACACAATTAATTGCAGAAAGATTGGTTAAATGAAAGGAGCGGTGATTTCCCAATGGTGAGGCTCCAGCCCTCGTATAACTGTCAACCCAGGTCTGCTTTGAGAGTAGTGTGGCTGGGCCAGAGTTCTCTACTTCACAGAGTCTGAACAAGGTGCCGACCAGAGCAGCAGATTTTAGTTCTGCAAGTGGAACTTGCCTGACTTTTGTGCCACAATTACTTGTTTTGTTTTGTTTTTCAGATCTTCTTGGTGAAAACATTTATCTTGTCTTGTTTACCATAGCATTACGAATATGTAACTGTTTTTTAGTCCAGACAAGTTTTGTTCCAGATGAATATTGGCAGTCTCTTGAAGTTGCACATCACATGGTTTTCAAATATCCTTTGTAGTTTCTTGTCCATACTAGAAATGTATATTCATCTTAGAAATTGTGCCAGCTTCTATTATATATTTTCAATCAATTTTCCATATATTCTCTAATTTTAACTTATCAAAGTATACCATTATTTTACACTAATATTTCTTCTACCTTTCTTTGATGTTAATATACTTGACTCAACCTTTAACCAGCAGATATTCCCATAGTGCTCAGTACTGTGGAGGATATAGATGAAGTAAAAAACACATTCCCTTCTTGAAGAAGTTATGAGTTTAATTGGCCAATTGCATTTTTAATTCAAATAACCAGTATAAAATGCTGTGGTTTTAAGCTTCTTTATCAAAAAAATAGAAATTTTTTATGCACAGAAATCAAATAGTTTTTGTTTCAGTGCTATTTAACATTAGTCCTTAATATTACTAATTATGGTTATTTGACCTGGGAATGGACAGAAAGATTGAGGGGTTACACTTATCCCTTAATCTTTGCAAGCATTTACAAGATTCTGCATCTTTTGGGAAAAGATAGTGTTCAGCTGCTGGTAAGTTTAAATAAAAGTAATCAAAATAGTTATTAAAAGTCGATTTATTCCATCCTTTTTAAAAGGCTAATGTATATTAATTCAGTGACATTATTGGTATCACAAAGTTTGTTTTTAAAAAGATACTGTTTCTAAACTCTGACCATGTCTGGGCAGCCCACAGTTTAAAGACATACTGTGATGTGTAACCCCTCATTATGTGCTGAAACACAAAACTGAGCATGAAAGTGTCCTACTTAAAGGAATCCTGTTAAGATATTCAGACTTTCAGAATGACTACATTTTATATTAATTATTTGGACTTTAGAAGTATTCTTCTTTCATGAAAGAATCACACGAGAGCAGTGTTGTATCTTGTTTTTTTAACTTGTGAGCAGAAGACCATGTTATATGAGCTTATGAAAATTGCATATAAATCCATTCAGGATTTAGTGTTGAAATTAAATCTTAGAGAAAATTAATTTGACAAGAATTTAATGATATGCACAGTCATTGTGCTATGTGTGTAGTAATTAGGCAGCAATAGTAAGTAGGGTTGTAATTCCTAGATCATGAACTTCTGGGGTCAGTTGCCAAAAGAAGGTACCAAAGAACTAATGGTGCCAAAGTTTCTCTAAACTCACTCTCGAGATCCTTTAAGCTGTCCTCAGACAGAAGTTTGGGCCTTCCCCATTTTCTGTAGGGAACTGGCCCAGAATTCTAAAGGCGGTCCAAATCCTGAGGGTTTCTTGGAGCCTGGAAAGACGCATGGAAGGATCATGGGGAAGGAGAATTTAGAGCAGTAGCCGTTTCTCCCATTGACACATGTGGAAGTTAGGGGCTATAAATTCCCTTCTGTCAGGGCTTCTAGATTATGTAGGGTAACCATAAAGTCTGGAACCACAGGCAAATATACATAATGTCATCAAGGATATCTTATATCCCAAGAAGTAGGTTATATTATGAATGAAGGAGTCTTTAAAATAGAAAAATTCTTATTCCTCCAGGACCTATCCACTTCCCTCAACCTTTAGCTGATGCACCTGGCCATTTTGTGATTTAAAGTAAGCTTCCTGTAGTCCCCAGCCCCAGCCCACTGTCCCCCCAGATCCTCTGTCCTATCTGGAACTTGGCCAGGTGGAGAAACATAAAGATGCTATCAGTTAGTCATTCATACTGTCGTATTGATTATTTTAAACATAGATTACATACTTTTGAAACCAGAAGGGGTCAGAGAAGTAAAATAAGTAGACCAAGGTCACAGCATATTAAAAGCAGAGCTAAAACTAGATCCTAGGTTTGCTTATTCATAGTCTGGTGCTCTTACCAGATAGCATAGCTTCTCCCTAAACTGCATAAAGTGTGTATACAGAATTAGGAATGGCTTAGAATTGCACCAATATGGTAGCCTCTAGCCACATGTGTCTATTGAATATTTGAAATGTGGCTAGTCCACATTGAGAAGTGCTATTAGTATAAAATTCATACTGGATATCAAAAACCTAGTACAAAATAAAAATGTAAAATGTTTCTGTAATTTTTTTATTTTGATGAAATAATATTTTAGATATATTGGGTTAAACAAAATAACTAAAATTAATTTTACCTGTTTGGGATTTTTTTTATTTTTTAATTTGGCTACTATAAAATTTTAAGTTACGTACATGGATCGTGTTATATCTCTACTGGACAGCACTGGCTTAGAACACATTAGAAGAAAGGGATATAGAAGGGAGAGCTAAATAAGGTACCACAGTGGGGGCTTTCAATAGTCAGAAGACATGCAAGGGCATCTGACCTCTGGAGCTTAATGGAGGGATCAGGAGCTTAAAGAATAGGAGAATGATAAGCTGCCAACACAATATCATACTCAAGGTTTACCCCTTGCATGTTCCTTCTCTTTGCCCCACCCCTCTACTTTTTATTTCCAAGAGTCGTATGCAACTATTATTTAATTCTTCTCAGGTCCTTACTATAAACCTAGAAAATTACGGTATCTTAAAAGTCTGGAGAGACTTCTAATAACTGGGAATTTACATCTCCACTTATTTTTGTGTTGAGCTAAAATCTACCTTCTTTTATTTTTATTTTTTTAAAGATTTTATTTATTTGAGACAGAGAGAGAGCACGAGCAGCGGGGAGAGGGAGAAGGAGGCTCCCTGCTTAGCTGGGAGCCTGACATGGGGCTCTCTCCTAAGACCCTGGGATCATGACCTGAGCCAAAGGCAGACGCTTAAACGACTGAGCCACCCAGGCGCCCCAAATCTACCTTCTTTTAATTCAAGATTTCTACAAAACAACCCTTCAGAAAGTTTTATTTGTTCAGGATAAACATCTCCATTTCTAAATATTATAATCAGATAATGTCCTTTAGACATCTTATAATTTATTAGTATCTGTCTTAAAATGTAGGTCTCCAAATTGAACATAATATTGAAAGCTAGGGTAACTAGTTCAGAATATAGTGGAACCATTAATCCTACAAATGTTATACTTCTGTCAATGCACAAGGATTCTTTTAGTTTTAGTGGCTTCCTCATACTGTTGGCTTATATTAAGTTTGTAGCCAAACTGACTTCTCACACGAACTACTTTCAGGCCTGAGAGGTAAGAGTAAAGCATATAGATCTCTATGCAGAGTAAACAGAAGGTATGTATAGAGTTGCCTTTTGCTGTATTTTACAGGGCAGAGTTTAAGTGAAATTATGAAGTACATCATACCTTTAAGACTTAAACATTTATTTACAGATTACTAACAAAGAAGAGGAACATGTGTTAGAAGTGTTAGAAGGTGTTAGAAGCCACTGACACCTGAAAGTAGAGCCACTCTAATTATACTATAAAGTTAATAAAGGTTGGTCCAACAAAAATACAAACTTAAATATATTTTTAGAAACACATCTTTTGAACAAACCTAGATTAAATTGTGCTCTATCAGTGTGTTATTTTGTTAATGATAGCTGTGACATTTTAAAACTCTCAAAGATGTCATTGTGTAGCATTAGAATTACTAGCTGTAATTAAGTTATAATACATTTACTCTTTAGTTTTGCTCTTAAATTTACTTTTTAATGTCATCTGATTACTATGTTTCTGTAATTGTAGAATACTTGTCCTTTTATGGAAAAAAAAGTAATTTTATTATCTATATTGCAGGATGGGGAAGTAATGTAACTTACTAAGTTAAGAGCACAGGCTTTAGAATCAGGAAGACCTAGGTTTGAATTCTGGTTTCCACACTAAGTAGCTGTGTAGCCTTGAGAAAATTATTTAACGTCCCTTTACCTCAGTTTCCTCGCTTATAAGGCAGTACCTGTCTCACAGGGATTGTTAGGAGGACTGAATGAGCTGATATATATATGTAAAGTACTTGGTGTGATACCTATCACACATTACTATAAGTGCTTCATAAAAATTTAACCTACTGTTATGCTAATGAAAATCACTAAATGTGCTTCTAAAATAGAACCTTAACACAATGAACTGTTTTGTTGGCTATCTACATTAAAAGTAGTAGTGTTGTAATATATAAATTACAGAGAGAAAGAATGAGAATGATAAAACTACCTCGGGCATTTCCCTGAAAAATTAATGTAATTTTTTTAGAAAAGCAGGTATTTTTGCAGAATAGAATAATACATTATGTCTATTTCTGTACTAAGAATCGCCTTCAGTTGATAGTTGGATCAGTTTGTTGATTTCTTAATTCTGTGTGAACTGGTACGTGTTTTTTAATATCTTCTTTTTTTTTAAACTATTGAAGATTTGGATTCCTAGACTTGCCCAAGCACTTCTGTCTGCTATAGCAGACATTAGACTCTACTCAATAATGAAGCAACTAGAAAATCAGCAAATGGCAAAATGGGTGGTAAGTCCTAAACACTTTAAAAACTAGTCACTTCATTCCTAACAGCATGAAGCACATGGAAAAATCAGTTCTCAAAACAGCTTCAGAAGATACTTTGTACAACTTTAGAGAGGTACTTCCATAATGAAGAACAGCAAAATGCAAGTGGTGCATGCCATATCGCTCCTTCTGATTGCACCCTGGGTGATTGACGCCATTGATGCCCACCAAATCTTTGAACCCTAGGAACAGCCTTTGGAAACACTGCAGTCATCAAAGCCATCAGAGTCTTTGCCTCACTTTCTGTAAAATTCAGTAGGAATAGTTCTAATCATTGCCTACCTCACAAATCACCTACAACCTTTGTTCACTACCTCTAGCGACCTGAGACTGAGCCTAAGAAGTATGTTTTCAATGAAGCATTCTTTCACCTCTAGCTAGAGTGTTTGAAATAGTTAGACTCTGTAAGGGAGAAAATGTGGTGTAGAAAACTGTCCTTTGTCAGACTGGCTTATTTCACCGTGGAGAAATAGATTCCTCATATCACATTCAAGTCTTGAATGGATTTTCTCATTGAAACCATGTCCTGAAGTGTGATTGGATTCTTTAGTACTGTGGTTAACCTTCCTTGGCTCTTTCTTAAATTAAATAAACTTATACAAGGTAGCTTTGAAATCTTACTACCTTTTTAGTACTGTTTCTACTGGAAAATATGTTCCAAATTCCAAGTGACCAATTTATCAACAAATTTCTGGAATATAATTTATTGTTAATTTATTAATAAAAATTTAATATTATTATAAATAGATTCTTAATACATTTCTGCAGGGAGTGTGTTTATTTGCATTAAAAAGACAGAATGGTTTAGCGATTGAGTCCTTGTTAATGGATTCAAGGATAAAATCAGTCTCTTTATTTTGTGCTTACATACACAGATGAAGGCTCAACCTAAAATGGCAAAAGTGTAATGCCTTTGAAATCCTTCCTCCAAAGTAGTAGTACTAGTTTCTTCTAGTTTAAGAAAAGCCTCAAATCCACAAAAATTTGGAACATTTTTTAAAGGCTGTATTTGAAGAGATAGGAATCTAATACCACATGTTTAACATCCTTGCACCAGCTAACAAGTTTCTTTTAAGACGTTTGCTTTGTAGACTTGATGCTTCTGTGTGCATGTTCTTCCAAAAACTGGTTTATTATTTTAGTCAATTTACCTGAAAGTATAAACTTGTTAAATTTAACACCTACATATCTGGTATTATCATAGATCTGTGTGTAATGTAACTTCTTAAAAACAATGTTTGGGCATGCCTATTTTCAATATCATTTGCATTTTGATGTGATTTTTGCAGTAGGTAGACTTGCCTTTTTCCATAGAAGAAGATAATACTGAGCTTTTCCATTTCCCACTCCATATATGTTTGCTTATAATTGTTCTTAGTTTTTTTGCCAGTTATGCTCTTGGTTCACATGGTATTGCTGTACCAGAACTCTTACAAACACCATGGAAACTGTTCTCACTATAATTGCTCTTTTCTACTATCCTTTGGAAGGTTCAAAGTCTATGAACAGGTGAGATACATTACTGTTAATAATTATGTACAAAACATGAAAAATCTTAAATATCAACATATTGTAATGTCTGGTGGACCCCCAAATGTTCATGAAGTTTATTAAAACCACATCGTCAGTTGATACATTTATTATAGTAGGAAATAGATATATGCAAACTAGGTAATGAAGGGCAGTTTAATAAAAGGACTATGTACAAATGTTTAGGCAATGTTTAGAAAAACCAATATGGGGATAACCGTAGTAACCCCATGGGCTAGTCATAGGAGGAAGTTTCTGCTACCCCTTAGGCCCAAGGAGAGGTAATTGTAATGGCAATCCATACAAAGCTGTAACTTAAGAGAGGGCCCCAATAGGGGACATGCACAGCCAGCCTTTAGTCATAGCAAGAAGAGAGCTGGGGAAATAAAATGCCCTGACTTAAGTCTTCTGCCCTCCAATCAGTCAAGGCCAATCAGAAACCAGAAGTGAGCTCATTGATATAGTTCAGGCAGGTCAGCTTCCCTGCATATAGAGCAAGTGAAGAATAGAAGAAAATAGATCTGGAAGGGCAAATAGAAAATATATGGACCCAGGAGATTGGGTCCAAGATGGCAGCATAGGAAGATTCTGAACTCACCTCCTCCCTCAGACATACCAAAACTATACGAACATATGGATCATTTCTTTCCAAAAAAGAAATGAAAGCTAGATGAATTGCTGTCCACAACAAAGGGTAAAGATAGGTGGAAGAGGCAGAGACACAGTCCCACAGAAAAACCCCATCCGCAGCATGGCAACACACAATAGGGAGGGATCTCACCAGCTAGCACTTCTTCCAGAAAAGCAAGGCTTTGATGCCCCACATCAGGTACTCTGGCCCCTGGGATCTGCACCAGAGAAACAAGCACCCAGAACATCTGGCTTGGAAAATAAACTAGACATCCAGGTGTCCCAAGTGCTATAGGAAGCTGAGGTTCCCCACTTGGATGTCTCATATACAGTCTTGGTTACCCTTGAGACCCAGTGGAAAAACAGCCATTTGAAAAGTGTCCAGCAGTGACCCGCCAGTAGGAGGGATGGTGTGGAGGTCATCCCTGTGGAGTAAGGGGTTCAACTTCACATCAGGGACCCCCTGCCTGGGGATCTGCATCAGGAGTGTGAGTCCCCATAATGTCTGCTTTTAAAATCAGTGGGGCTTAACTCCAAAAGACCGAGAGGCCTATAGGAAACCTAAACTCTGCTCTTAAAGGCCTAGAGACAGTATCACTTGCTTCAAAAACCAGGAAAGAGGCATCAGTTTAAAAATTACCTGACATGAAGGAGATTTATTGACAAATTTTAAGGCATGTACCAGAGAGGCTGGGCACTTTCCCCAGGAACAGAAGTGCTGGTAGATATCGTTTTTCTTGCCTACCTTCAGCCCAGCTAGCCCAACACTGGCAAATGACAGTTCTGACACTTTCCATCTACCTTGCTAGCATAGTTTGCCCAACCCTGGCATGCCCCTACAGACCTGTGCCACCCAACCCGGCAGGTGCCCCTCCAAAGCAGCTGCCACCATGCCATACCCAGGGGGCAGCCTCTGTCAGGACTGGTACCCCTCCATAGTGACTCCAGTCCTGGGTGAGACAGGCATCCCTGCCCACCAGCACACCCACACCAGTTGTAGCCTGTCACAACAGGAAATCACACAGCCCATACGGAGGATAGCCCTGAAATGCCTTGTTCTTGTGACCAAGGAGAATTGCACTTCTAGGCCCATGGGACACTACCTTTAAACCAGAAGACATAGCTGACTTACCTAATACCAAGACTCAAACACAGAGAGTCAGATAAAATGAGATAGAGGAATATGTTTTAAATGAGAACAAAACAAAACCTCAGAAAAAGAACTAAACAAAATGGAGACAAGCAATCTACCTGATAAAGAATTCAAAGTAATGATCATAAAGATGCTCACTGAACTTAGAAGAAGAGTGGATGAACTCAGTGAAAACTTAAGGAGATAGAAAATATAAAAAAGAACGAGTCTGAGCTGAAGAATATAACTGAAATCAAAAATACATTAGAAGGAATTAACAGCAGATTAGAGGATGCAGAACAGCAATCTGGAAGACAGGGTAGAAAAAATCATCCAAACGGAAGAGCAAATGGAAAGGAATTTTTAAAAATGAGGATGTGGTAAGGGACCTCTAGAACAACATTAAGCAGACTAACATTCACATTATAGGGATCCCAGAAGAAGAGAGAGAAGGGGGTAGAAAACTTATTTGAAGAGAAAATAGCTGATAACTTCCCTGACCTAGGGAGGGAAACTGACATCCAGGTCCAGGAAGCACAAGAGAGCCCCAAACAAGATGAACCAAAGGAGGTCCAAAATAAGACACATAATAATTAGGATGCCAAAAAGTAAAGATAAAGAGAGAATCTTAAAAACAGCAAGAGAAAAGCAACTAGTTATATACAACAAAACACCCATACAACTGTTAGCTGATTTTTCGCAGAAACTTTGCAGGCCAGAAGAGACTGGCATGATATATTCAAAGTGCTAAAATGAAAAAACCTACAACCAAGAATGTTCTACCCAGCAAGGATTAAAGGAGAGATAAAAAGTTGTCCAAACAAAAGTTTAAAGGAGTTCATTACCACTCTACCAGTCTTAAAAAAAATGTGAAAAGAAATTCTCTAAGCAGAAAATTTAAATAAGAAAATTATGAAAGAAAAATTTCACTGGCAAAAGCAAAATACAGTAAAAGTAGTAGATAAACCACTTAAAGCTAGTATAAAAATTAAAAAAAAATTAGTAAAATCAACCACATCTGTAATAATTAGTTAAGAGACAAAAATATGTACAATATGATATCAGATACATAATCATGGGGAGGGTAACGCACTGTGCTCTTAGAATGAACCTCATGGCATTAAAAACCAATAACAGATACACAAAAAATAAAAAGGAACCCAAGCATAACACTATGAAAGTCATGAAATCACAAGAGAAGAGAGCAAGAGGAAAAGAACCAGAGAACTACAAAAACAAATAGAAAACAGTTAACAAAATGACAATAAATATGAACGTACATATGAATAATTACATTAAATGTAAATGAACTAAATGCTCCAACCAAAAGACATGAAGTGAATGGATGGATTAAAAAAAAAAAAAATCCATCTGTATGCTGCATACAAGAGACTTACTTCAGACCAAAAGACACATACCGAATGTGAAGGGATGAATGTAGATATTCCATGCAAATGGAAGTGAAGAAAAAACTAGGGTGGTTAATGCTTAGACAAAAATAGACTTTAACACAAAGACTATAACAAGAGACAAAGAAGGGCATTATATAATGATAAAGGGATCAGTCCAACAAGAGGATATAACAACTGTAAATATTTGTTTCCGACATAGCAGCGCCTATATATATAGAGCAAATATTAACAGACCTAAAAGGAGAAATACAGTAGTAGAAGGAGACTTTAAGGCCCCACTTACAACAATGGATAGATCATCCAGACAGAAAATAAGGAAACAGTAGCTTTAATGACACATTAAACCAGATCGGCTTAACAGACCTAGAATATTTCATCCCCAAACAGCAGAATACACATTTTTTTTTGACATGCACATGGAACATTCTCTAGAATAGATCACATTAGGCCAAAAAGTCTCAATAAATTTAAGAAGATTGAAATCTTACCAAGCCTCTTTTCTGACAACAGTGTGATACTAGAAGAAATCATTTACAATTAAAAAAACTGGAAAAAAGTGAAGGCCAAAAACATGCTACTAAACAAGCAACAGGTCAACAAAGAAATCAGAGGGAATCAAAAAATACCGTGAGACAAATGAAAATGGAAACATAACATTCCAAAATCTTTAGGATGCAAAAGAAGCAGTTCTAAGAAGGAAGTTTATAACAAAAGAGGCCTACCTTAAGAAATAATAAAAATCTTAAACAATCTAACCTAATCTAAATTTAGTGAAAAAGAACAAAGAAAACCAGTTAGTAGAAAAAATAATAAAGATCACAATGGAAATAAGTGGAGACAAAAAAAAAAATAGAAAAGATCAGTGAAACTAACAGCTGATTCTAAAGATAAACAATGTTTAAAACCTTTAGCCTTGGGGCGCCTGGGTGGCTCAGTTGTTAGGCGTCTGCCTTCGGCTCCTGGGATCAAGCCCCGCATCAGGCTCCCTGCTCCGTGAGAAGCCTGCTTCTCCCTCTCCCACTCCCCCTGCTTGTGTTCCCTCTCTCACTGTGTCTCTCTCTCTGCCAATTAAATAAAATCTTGAAAAAACTAAAAAATTAAAAAATAAAACCTTTAGCCAGACTCATCAAGAAAAAAAGGACTTAAATCAGAAATGAAACAGGAGAAGAGGAGAAGTTACAGCCAACACCATAGAAATACAAAGGATTATAAGAGACTACAAAAAAATTATATGCCAGCAAACTGGACACCCTAGAAGAAATGGATAAATTTAGAAACATAATCTTTCGAGACTGAATCAGGAAGAAACAGAAAATTTGAACAGACTGATCACTAGTAATGAAATTGAATCAATAGTTGAAAAACTCCCAAAAAACAAAAGTCCAAGATCAGATGGCATCACAGATGAATTCTATAAAACTTTTAAAGAAGAGTTAATACCTATCCTTCTCAGACAATTCCAGAAAATTAAAGAGGAAGGAACTCTTCTAAATTCATTCATTATGAGGTCAGCATTACCCTGATAACAAAACCAGACAAAGACACTACAAAAAAAACCAAAAAAACAAAACAACAACAACAAAATTACAGGTCAGTATTTCTAATGAACATAGATTCAAAAATCTTCAAAGAAGTATTAGCAGACTAAATTGAACAATACATTAAAGGTATCACTGATCACAATCAAATGGAATTTATTCCAGAGATTCAAGGATCATTATGTGAAAATCAACATGATATACCACAACAAAATGAAGGTTAAAAATCATATGATCATCTCAATAAATGCAGAAAAAGCATTTGACAAAATTCAACATACATTTATGATAAAACTTTAACAAAGTGGATACAGAGGGAATATACCTCAACATAATAAAGGCCATAATATGACAAACCCACAGCTAATAACCATACTCAATGGTGAAAAGCTTGAAGCTTTTCATCTAAGGTCAGGAACAAGACAAGGATGCCCACTCTAACCACTATTATTCCACATAGTACTGGAAGTCCTAGCCACAGTAATCAGATGAAAAAAAAGCACCTAAATTGGTAAGCAAGAGGTAAAACTCACTATTGGAGCTAACATACTACATATTGAAAACTGTAAAGGGTGCCTGGGTGGCTCAGTTGGTTAAGCAACTGCCTTCAGCTCAGGTCATGATCCTGGAGTCCCTGGATCGAGTCCCGCATTGGGCTCCCTGCTCGGCAGGGAGTCTGCTTCTCCCTCTGACCCTAACCCCTCTCATGTGCTCTCTCTCATTCTCTCTCTCAAATAAATAAATAAAATCTTAAAAAAAAAAAAAGAAAGAAAACTGTAAAGACTCCACCAAAAAAACTTAGAATGAATAAATTCAGTAAAGTTACAGGATACAAAATTAATATACAGAAATCTGTTGTGTTTCTATACACTAACTAGCAGCCAGAGAAATCAGGAAAACTAACCCACTTATAATTGCATTTAAAAAAATACCTAGGAATAAAAAATAAAATTAAAAAATACCTAGGAATAAATTTAACAGAAGTGAAAGACCTGTACTCTTAAAAACTATAAGATGTTCATGAAAGAAACTGAAGATGACACAAGTAAATGGAAAGATATACCATATTCATGGATTGGAAAATTAATATTGTTAAAATGTCCATATTATCCAAAGCAATATACAGATTCAATGCAATCTCTCTCAATGTACCAATAGCATTTTTCTCAGAAGTTAAACAAATAATCCTAAAATTTGTATGGAACCACAAAACAAACAAACAAACAAACAAACCTGAATAGCCAAAACAATCTTTAAAAAGAACAAAGCAGGTAGTATCACACTCCCAGATTTCAAATTATACTACAAAGCTATAGTAATCAAAAAAGTATGGTACTGGCACGAAAATAAACACATGGATCAGTGGAACAATAGAGAGCCCAAAAGTAAACCCACACTTCTTTTTTTAAAAAAAAGATTTTATTTATTTATTTGAGAAAGAGTGAGCATGAGCAGGAGGGACAGACGGGGAGAAGCGGACTCCCCACTGAGCAGGGAGCCCCATGTGGGGCTCGATCTCAGAACCCTGAGATCATGACCTGAGTTGCAGGTAGATACTTAACTAACGGAGCCACCCAGGGACCCCAAATCTACACTTCTATGGTCAATTAACCTATAACAAAGCTAGGCAAGAATATACAATGGGGAAAAGACAGTCTTTCTAATAAATGGTGTTGGGTAAACTGGATAGTTACATGGAAAAGACTACTACTTTATCGACCCATATACAAAGAATAAACTTAAAGACCTGAATGTAAGACCTGAAACCACAAAACTCCTAAAACAAGTGGTAAACTCTTGGATATCAGTTTTAGCAACATTTTTTTAGATCTGTCTCCCCAGGCAAAGGCAACAAAAGCAAAAATAAACTGTTGGGACTATATGAACAGCACAGCAAAGAAAACCATCAACAAAATGTAAAGGCAAACTACTGAATGGGAGAAGATATTTGCAAATGATATATCCAGTAAGGGGTTAATATCCAAAATACATAAAGAACTCATGCAATTAAAAAAATCAAATTAAAAAAATGGGCAGAAGACCTAAGTAGACATTTTTCCAAAGAAGACTTCTACAGACGGCCAACAGACACATGAAAACATGCTCAACATCACTAATCATCAGGGAAATGCAAATCAAAACCAAAATGAGATATCTCACACCTGTCAGTATGGCTATTACCAAACAGACAGAAAATAACAAGTATTGGCTTGGATGTGGAGAAAAAGTAACCCTCATGCACTATTCGTAGGAATGTAAATTTGTGCAGCTACTGTGAATAACAGTACAGAAGTTCCTCCAAAAATTAAAAATAGAAATACCATATATATGATCCAGCAATTCCATGTCTGGGTATTTACCCAAAGAAAATGCAAACAGTAATACGAACTCCTATGTTTACTGCAGCATTATTTACAATAGGCAAGATACAGAAGCAACCTAAGTATCCATCGAAAGATGAACAGATAAAGAAGGTTTGGCATACACACACACACACACACACACACACACACACACACACACACACACACACACACACACACACACACACACCGGACTATTACTTGGGCCATAAAAAGAATGAAATCTTGCCATTTGCAACAACATGGATGGACCTAGAGGGTATTAATGAGATAAGTCAGATGGAGAAAGATAAATACCATACAATTTCACTTAAAAGTGGAATCTAAAAAACAAAACAAATGAATAAACTTAACAGAAACAGACTCACAAATACAGGGAACAAACTGATGGTTGCCAGATGGGAGGAGGGATGGGTTGGATGGGGAGAACAGATGAAGGGGTTTATGCAGTACAAACTACCATTTATAAAATAAGTCATGAGGATATAAAGTATAGGATTGGGAATACAGTCAGTAATGTTGTAATAACTCCGTATGGTAACAGATAACTACCCTTTTTGTGGTGAGCATTTTGTAATGTATATGAATGTCAAGTCACTATATTGTACCCTTGAAACTAAAAACAATACTGTATATATCAACTATACTTCACTTGTAAAAAGTAAGTTAAAGAAAATATGTGGACCAGATTTGGGCTTATATAAACTGGGGAAGCAAATACCAAGCAAATGGAACCACCAATATGAGCAAAAACACAGAGCTGTAAAAGGGCTTCATTTTGTTGTGGGCAGGTTGTCCATCCTACCACACACGTGGTCGGAAGCATGGGAGAAGGGAAGAATAAGGGATGATGCTGGAATGGGACTTTGCCTTTCTCCAGAATTTGGACTTTATTCTGTAGGTTGAAGGGAACCATTGCAGGCTTTTGAAAGCATGACATAGTCAAATCTGATTTAGAAAGAATTCTCTTGCAGTACCAGTATTTAGGATATAATGAGGGAGAAAGCCAGAATTTGGTCTAGTTGAGAAGCTACTATCCATTCTTCCTATATAAAAAGATTGTTGGGAGAATCAAATCCCAATAAGATCATTTCTGCATTAGACTCCTGACTGCAAAAATAGGCATTCACTTAAGTTTACTTATATGATGAGAGCTTTATTATAAGGCTGAAAGTAAATATAAGGAAAAGAGGGAGCTTGTGGCCAGGCCTGGAAGAAAATTATAGAATATCTCAGCCACATAAATGAAATTGAATGAATTATGGCAGTTTTGAGGAAAAGTCTGTTCTGTTGTTCCTTTATAGCCCAGCCTGTGAATGTTTTGTCTAATTTTAAGGCTTAGCTAGTCTCCATTTCTGTCCTCACTACCAATTGTCCAGCTTTCTCTATCTCGCATTCAATTTGATCAAATCTGATTAGGTCTATTAAATGTCATTATCCCTATAGTTTCACGCTGGCCAGACTTAAGACTGGCTGCCTGGGTTCAAGAAGAGAGGGTCATGTAGCACAGGCGACTGCTGTAAAAGCATTCTTCCCCGGATAAGCATGACAGGTACTATTCCTGGCTTTAGAATATATGACATTTTGCAAACTCCTTTAAAAATGCAAATTTTATAAATGAAAGTTTTCTTTAAGGATGGACTGAGAATATCTAAGCATTGATTTCTGTAAAATGGTAACAGTAAAACATCTCTCAGAATTAAATGAGAACCTATATAAAGTGTATAGCGCAGGGCCTCTTACAAAGTAAATGCTCAGTAAGTGTTGTTAATGACAATGATATTAACTAAAGGAATATTTGGGGGGGGCAATACAAAAAAAAGAAGACAGCAACTATGAAAATATTCCAGACAAGTGACAGGGCTTAATGTAAAATGATGGGAATGGGAAGGAAACAAGGTGGATGTGTGGGGTGAGATGCTGCTATTTAAGGGATTCTCAAATTTTAAGACTGAGAAACTGAGTGATGCTATTAAATATTAGACACTGAACAGGTTTCAGGGAAGGTTTTGGGCTCATTTCAGGTGCTTTGATTTTGAGTGCCAATAGAGATCTATGTAGAAATATTCAGAAAAGAGTAAGATATCCAAGTCTGAAAGTTTGGAGTGAGGTCAGGACTGGAAGTATACACTTGGGTGTCCTCTCAGTAGTTTGACTATAGCAGAAGTAGCAATTAGGATGCGTGCAAATCAAACCAACCTATGAATGTGTTTTATTTCACCTGCATAAGGGTTTTTGTTTTTGTTTTTTGAAGAAACTACTTGGCAAAGTTTTAAAATTGGGAGATCTTACATAAAATCTGGGTTTCTAGTTTATGAGAGGCCCAGCCATTTTGGGCCAAGATTCCTTCATGACAATATCAGAGCCTCCCCACGGTCTACATCACTCATTTTTATTACTTATGTGGTCTCTGTAAGCATTTGAATTTGAAATCCCTGCTCTTACATCCTCACCAACGTTAGAAATTTCTCTATAGCTCCTAATTAGTTAATAGATATATAATGGTACCAAAAAGTTTTATTTTGCTTGCTTTCAATTTTTAGCAGGGCTAACACTATTTCCATGTGATAATCTACTGTCTGTAGTCCTCATGATTAAATTATTATAGTCTTCTTTAGTTATTTATTGAGAGAAGTCCTAATAGTAAAAATCCGCATTTCTATCCATGATCTTAGAGGTTTGTATGGTAGGCTTTTTATCAATTATACATATAGATCTTTCATTTGGATAAGATTAGCACTTACTTTCAAAACAAAATTGTATGTACTAGGAAGCCCAACATTGCCTAAGTAATCCTAATATTTCCTTAAATGCATTTATTCTTTTTGTCTTAGAGAATTGTTTTGTGTAATTTTCTTATCTCTTTAGGAGAGACTTGATAATTTTTCCATCAGGAAAGCAATTGGCAGAGTTGTATGGCGAAAAGTTAAGTTAGTATACCTTTTTGGCAAAACAAGACCAACATTAAGACACAGAATAAGTTCTGAATTTAAAATACTAGAATTGGGATATTAGAGCTGAAAAAGACGTTAGACATTCCCTCTTTTTATGGAGGAGAAAAATTAAGAGTCAAAAAGTATAAGTAACTTACCCAACTTCACATAGCTATTTATACCAAAAGGAAAATGCTCCCATTTAAAAAAAAAAAGTTGTATCACAGCATAAATAGTAGATAACTTCTACACTCATTTCCTAGTTGTCTTGACAATACATTTTCTTCACTTATAGTGTCAAGTACTTGTCCCTGGTGGCACTTGCCTTCATAATTCGTCCCACAGCTATCATTCCATGGATACCTTTGGTCTTCAGACATTTCTGGCAAGAACAGAAAAAGCTTGATCTTATTCTGCATCAGTTTTTACCTATAGGGTAAGTATGGCTACAATCCATCTATTAATGTCCAGAACCTATAAATTATAGATTGTGAACAAGATTTTACATTTCATAGTCAATTATTATATCTTCTAATGTCAATGAGAATTATCAGACTAAGGAAACAATATTTCCAAATTTATATTTTGTATTTTTATATTTATGATTATTAACTGTAATTATTTTAATTTGCATAAATGGGGATCTTTGGAACTTTTCTCACTTAGAACTTTTCTATACTTCATTTCCTATTTCTCAAGTACATTTTAGAAATACTTGATTCTTTTACATTTGTATAAGGCTTTATAATTCATAATGTGTATTTATATATTACCTCATGACTTTCACAATTCTTGGATCTAGACAATGTAGGTATTTTTAGTTGTAGTAAGGAAAGGGGTGGGTGGGTGGAGGGAACTCGATGAAATTAAACATGCGTTAGCCAGAGTCATTGGGTTGGTTGCTTTGATGGAACTGGTATTGAAACCCATGTCTTCTGTGCTCAATTCAATAGCATATATATTAAAATTGGGACAATACAAAGATTAGCATGGCCCCTGTGCAAAAAAACGAAACCAAACCAAAACAAAAACCCATGTCTTCTAATTTTGAGCTCCTAGGATCATACTTATCCCAAGTATCTAGTAGAGTATCCAAAACAGTTATTTATTGAAGGGCTGAATGCATTCTGATTCTTAGAACAGTAATCTTTTTAATATACTAGTATTCACTCTGTATGAGTATTTTTGGTTAGGAATTAAAAAGGGCTAAATCATCTTCTGCCAAGTTGCCACTGTTGTCATTTCTCAGATTTATTAACATTATTTTTAATGTATTATTCATTCAGCAAATATTTGTTTAACCCTAGTATGTGCCAGGTACTGTTCCAGATGCTGGAGATATAGCAACTTAACAAAGTCCCTGCCTTCATGAAGTTTATATTCTAGTGGGAGAAGAGAGAGAACTAAAAACATAGGAGTAATATATATCTGTCAAGTGATAAATGCTATAGGGAAAAATGAGAGATAAGGATAGAATTTTTATAGGGTAACTAGGAAAGACTGTCATGATAAGGTAACATTGGAGCCAAAACCTAAAGGAATTGAGACAATAAGGAAAGAATATTCCAGGCAAAGAGACCAGCAAGTGCAAAGACCTTGACATAAAGGTGTATTTGGCATATTCAAGGAACAGCAAGGAGACTGGTATGGCTAAAGGAGAGTGAACTTGGGAGAATATGATAATGAGGTCAGAGAGATAGCAAGGGCTCAGATTATGTAGGCTTTTACACAGGGAGATAAAGAGCCTTTTTTTTTTCATTGCAATACAATGTATAGTTTATTCATTCAACAAACATTTAGCCTGCTTTGTATCAAGCAGTTGATGATTCAGAAGTGAGTAAGATGCAGTGTCTATTCCCGAGGTCAAAATCTGTAGGGGGCGAGAAAGAGATACAACAGTAATTCTTGATTAGCAATATAGAGTGTTCTAAGTAGTTATATAGCAAAATGTTGTAGAACAGATAATTTAAAAAAAGCCTAATTCTGCTTGCAGGGGAGACATTAATAGAAGGTTTATAAAGTAGATGATGTTTTAAATAATATCAAAAGTGAACAGGAGTTTGCCAGACCTAGGGAATCAGCATGCTTCAACCTGTAAAGGCCTGGGAAGGAGCCTATTCATATAAATCAAAATGCTTGTCTTGTTTATTTTGAAGGGAAATATACGAAAGAACAAATGAGATAATGTATGTGAAAATACTTTGAAATTGTACAGTTCATAACAAATATGATTCACCGTCCTAATTAGTCTTATACTCTCAAGTGTTGGTGTACTGAGTTGGCCCCAGCCAACAGCCTTTTATGTATTAAACACCCTTTAAAAATAACCAGTTGCAGGCACCTGTGGCTCATTAGTAGAGCATGCAACTTGATCTCAGGGTCGTGAGTTCAAGCTTCGTGTTGGGGTAGAGTTTATTTTAAAAAAACACAAAATTCATCTATCACCCCACTTTACATGTGAGGCATTGGCAGTTCAGAGAAGGAAATGATACCTGCAAGGTCTTTGGGCTGGTTAGGGTCAGAACTGGGACTGGAACACCAAATCTCTAGCACCTAGGACTATTTATTTAAAAAGAAAGAGAAAAAAAAGAAAAAAAAATTAAAACAGTAGCATATCCAGACAGGAAAAGTATCTCTAAATAGAGAAAAATCTTGCATTAGTCTTAGGAAAATTTCCAATATGTATGGACCTACTTCTCTTTGCCTTTTACATGACCTTGAGAATTTGGGACATCATTTTGTCATTCATTCTGTAAAATCAAACATAATTCAGTTGCCTTTCAGCTGCCACATTCTCACCAACTATTAGCAAGACAAAACAAAGTACAGGACATCGTTATAGATCTTACAGGCATTCAGGAGATAAGAAGAGGATATTATGGACAACTTTTGCTAATAAATTTGACAACTTAGATGAAATGGACAAATTCCTAGAAAAATACAACTTAACAAAACTGACAAAAGAGGAAATAGTAAATATGAATAGTACTATATATATTAAAGTTAATTTGTAATTAAGGACTTTAAACAAAGAAACACCAGGCTCAGACGGCTTCACTGGTGAATGCTACCATATGTTTAAGGAAGAAGAAACATCAATCCGCATAAACTTTTCCACAGAATAGAAAAAGAATAACATTTCCCAACTCTTTTAATGAAGATACCATACCCTTGATCCCAAAATCTGACAAGGACGTTACAAGAAAAGTCAATTATAAATCAGTATCTCTCATGACTATGAATGCAAAATTCTTAAACAAATCTTACCAAATTGAATCTAGCAATATAATTAAAAAAGAGTGGGGTGCCTGGGTGGCTCAGTTGATTAAGCATCTGACTCTTGGTTTCAGCTTGGGTCATGAAATCAGGGTCATGAGATAGGCCCCGTGCTGGGTGTGGAGCCTGCTTGTGATTCTCTCCCTTTCCCTCTGCCCCTCCCTTCCCCCCTACTTGCACACACACGCTCCCTCTCTCTCTCTTTAAAAAAAAAAAAAAAAAAAAAAAAAAAAAAAAAAAAATATATATATATATATATATATATATATATATATATATATATATACATACACACATACATCATAACCAAGATTGGTTTTAGTTCAGGAATGTGAAGTAGGTTTAGTATTTTAAAATCAATCAGTATGATTCATGACATTAACAGAATAAAGGAGAAAATTCATAGGACAATCTTAATAGACACAGAAAAGCCACATGATAAAAACCTACTCATGATGGGAGAGGAGGGAACAACCATTAGAAAATGTGTAATAGAAGGGGATTTCACTAATATGACAAAGATTTCTATAAAATGTTATAGCAAAATCATACTAAGTATTGAAGCACTGAAATCCTTTTCCGTGTGATCACGGAAGATACATGGATGCTCATTATTTCCCCTGCTGTTTAACAATATATGTCCTAGCTAGTGCAGTAAGGCAAGAAAAACAAATGGTTGGAAAGGAAGAAAGAAAACTATATGTGATTGTATGTAGAAAATCCAAAAGCATCTAGAGGTAAACTGTTAGGATTAGTAAATAAATTCAGCATGTTCACTAAACACAAGGTGAATATACAAATATTGATTTCATTTGGATACTAAAACTAGTGCGTAAAAGTTTGAGGAATAACAGGATATTTATATAGTCTCAAAGTGTCTCCCCATAAAATATTAATTACAAAGGATAAAATAATAATTTTACGGTGGAAAAACTTGACAGACATTTCCTTAATCAAGGGATCAAAGTTCAGGGGTGCCTGGCTGGCTCAGTTGGCAGAGCATGCAACTCTCGATCTCAGTGTTGTGGGTTCAAACCCCACATCGGGTAGAGATTACTTAAAAATAAAATCTTTTTAAAATAAATAATTTTAAAAAGAAAAAGGGATCAAAGTTAACATTGCCAGTAATTGGACAGACCACTATCATGAGACACCTGATCAAAAGCAGAGAAAACACCCTGTCACTTCTATGGTGTTACTGCTGTAATGCATAACCTGAATCTATTCATGAAAAAACATCAGACAAACCCAAATTGAGGTACAATCTAGAAAATAACTGACCTGTATTCTTCAAAGATGCCAGTCATGAATGACAAGGAAAGATTAAGGAAATATTCTAGATTAAAGGAGACTACAGAGATAGAACAAGTGAACACAACAAATAATCAGCGTTGTTTTTTTTCTTTGTATAAAGGACATTATTGGGACAATTGGTAGAATCTGAACAAGGTATAAATTAGATAGCCATAAAAATTTAATATTTCATGGTTCTGATTATTTGTGATTTATGTAAGAGAATTTTTTTAGGAAATACCCACTGAAGTATAGAGATAAAGGTGAATGATGTCTGCAACTTATTAAACAGTTCAGAAAAAAATACAAATTTAAAAAGAAAGAATAAGATAAAGCAAATATGGTAAAATGTTAACATTTGGGGAATCTAGGTGAAGGATTTATGGGAATTCTTTATACTATCCTTGCAACTTTTCTCGGTCAGAAATTATGTCAAAATAAAAAATTAAAAGGAAAACAAATACCATTTATGGTGGCATCAAAAAACATCAGATGTCTATGAATAAAATAAAGATATATGAGAACTCTACACAGGAAGCTATAAAACATTATTGGGAGAAACTAATGAAGACCTAAATAAATGGAAGAGTATATCACGTTCATGGATGAAAGATTCAATATTTTAGAGATATCAGCTCTCCCCAAACTGTGATCTGCATATTCAGTGCAGTTCCAATTAAAGCCCAGTACGGGGCGTGTATGTGTATGAACTGATAAAGCTGATTTTAAATTTTTAAGTGGACCAATATTAACTAAAAGAATCATAGAGAAAGAAATGTTGGATGACTTACACTACTAGATATTAAGACTTATTACAAAGTTACAGTAATTAAGACAACTCAGAATCAGTGCAAGGTAAAACAAATAGACTGGTGGGACACAATAGTCCAGCAATAGACTCAGACATAAAGTCACTCATTTCTGGTAACAGTGATAAGGCAGTACAGTAGAGAAAGGATAGTCTTTTCAATAAATATATAATTATCTGGATATCCATATGGGAGAAAAATTAATATTGATCCCTACTTGCCACCATAAACAAAAAAATAAATAAAAATCCAGGACATTATAGATCTTAAGGTAAAAGAGTTGCACTTCTTCAAGATATGATAGAATATCTTCATGACCTCGAGGCAGGCAAAGCTTTCTTAAATAAAATGTAGTAAGTATTAACTATAAAGGAAAAGATAAATACATTTGAAGACATTAAAATTCAAGACTTTTGTTCATCAGATTCACCATTAAGAGTGAAAAAGCAAGCCACAGACCAGAAGATATTTGCAGTACAAAACACAACACCAAGAAAAACCGTCTATCAATTATATACAGAACTTGTACAAATCTGTAAGAAAAAGATAATAGAAAATTGATTAAAAGACCTGAACAGGTACTTCAAAAGATATTTAAATGGCCAAGAAGTATAAAGATACTCACCTCATTAGTCACCAAGGAAATGTAAATTAAAACCACCATGACATTCTAGTATACATCCACCCAAATGCCTGAAAGGATATAGAGCCTTTATATATTCCTGTGGGAATATAAATTGATACAACCACTTTGGAAAACTGTAAGAATTTACTAAAGCTAATTGCACTTACACCCTGGGGCCCAGTAATTCAATCCTAGGTATATACTCAGCAGAAATGTACATACATATATATGGGAAACAAAAGGCACATAAAACAATGTTCATAGAATTTTTCATAATAGCTTAAAAAAAAGGAAAGCAGTGTCCATCAACAGAATACACTGTGGCATATTAATTCAGTGGACTAGAATATAGTATTATAAATGAACTACTGCAATGTACAAAAAAGTGGTTAAGTCTCACAAACATGATTGAAGGAAACTGTACATGAGTACTACAGAGTGATTTCATTTTTTTAAAATTCAGTAAAAAGCAAAACATCTACACTATCAGAAGTCAGGATAATGGTCACCTTTAGGAAGGGAGTGGAGATTGGTTGGAAAGATAGAAGAGCTTTTTGAAGTGCTGCTAATGCTCTGTAATAAAAGGACTATGGCATCCATGTTAGATGCCCATCTTACTCTCTCTTTGCTGACCTACCCTGGGGAATGCCAGTCTCAGGAGGTCATCTTTAAAAAAAAAAAAGGTCTCTTTTGGGAGACTGAGCCCTGCCAACAGCCATGTTGAGTGAGCTTGGAAGCAGATTTCCCAACCAGCACCAGTCAAGCCTTCAGATGAAACTGTAGCCCCAGCCAACATTTTGACAGTTCATGAGAGGCTTTGACCCAGAGACACCCAGCTAAGCTCCACTTGGATTACTGACCCACAGAATGATGAGATAATAAACGTTCATAGTTTTAAGTTGCCAATGTTTAGGGTAATTTGTTGTGCAGCAATAGATAATGCAGTGTTTATTACTTTTAGAAACTTTCCTTAAATACAGCATCTGTCAGTGAAAGATCTTTCAACGTGTAAATCCATATTCAGTTGGCAAAATTGTAAGGCATTTTTAAACTGACTTCTGATGCCAAGCATTTGCAAAGCCATATGCCAGTATTGGATTTTCAGTAAGTTCAGAATGTTAATCACCCTTCTGTTTTGTTTTTCAGATTTGTCAATTTGAGCTTGTCTCTTATAATTGATCGTATTTTTTTTGGTCAAGTAAGTAAAAATGTATCAAGCTAACAGCTATTTTTAATCTAACCATTTATTACACATTTATTACACTAAAAACTCAACCTGACCTATTAATCCTGTGAATATTTTGGAATGCAGGCAAATCACTTTTTAAAAAATTGTATGGGATACATTAAAAAAAAAACTATTGGCATATGCCTTTCATTCTATTTGCTGTGTTTTCTATAAAACAGAATTGTATATTCATAGTTGAAGTTAAAAGGAGTCTACTTTATGGCATTTTTGTCAAGTTTGTACAATTTAGTCAGATTTGTAACAAAGGTTAAATTTTTAATTTAATTGACCTCAAATCATTCAGAATTTCAAATCAATCAGAATACTCTCTTCAGGCATTTGATTTGACATTTTAATGTCATGACTGTTGGTAATGGCCGTTGGTTGTTTTTAAGTTCACTGATTTTAAGTCAGTTAGGGGCTCTGGAATCAGATTGCCAGAATTTGAAACCTAGTACCTTCATTATTAGTTATGTGACCTTGGGTAAGTTATGTGCCTTTCTTGCCAGTTTCCTTAACTGGAAATAACTGTGGTACCTGTTTCATAAGGTTGAAGGATTAAATGAGATAATGCATGTAAATGCTTACAATAGTGCATGGCAGAAATGAGCACTTACTGTTAACTGCTGTTGTTGCTGTTATTATCTGCTTTGTGCAACAATTCAAAAGGTAGTGTTCTCAAGGCTTTATTTTAATGTGTGATATATAAGGTACTAAAGTTTTTAATATGGGTAACACACATACTCATATAAAAACTATTTTTGAGGATCTTCTTTATCTCTTACTGCTTGTAAAACTTACATTGTCAAAATACATACAAACGTTTATTCATGTTTTCTTGAATTACAGAAACCTAGTTTTTTACAAATTAATGGAACACATTAAAACGTAGAACATTAAAATGAATAAAGAATGATTTAATGTGGTTATTAATCAAAATTATTAATATAAAGTATTGTTTGGTTTTTAGACTTCATTCAAGATTCTGCCAAATTCCCTAATGCCAAAGATTCATACTTGGCACTAATACATTTCTATTTCTTTTTCCATCAACTATGCCAGTGGACCCTGGTTCAGTATAACTTCTTGAAATTCAATGTGCTTCAGAATTTGGGAACATTTTATGGTTCTCATCCATGGCACTGGTACTTCAGTCAAGGATTTCCAGCTGTTTTGGGGACTCATTTACCCTTCTTTATTCATGGCTGCTTTCTGGCCCCAAGGAGGTACCGAATACTTTTGGTAACTGTGCTGTGGACACTGCTAGTTTATAGGTAAGATTTTATTTGTTCAAATAATTGTTTTTTTAATGTTACCAAGAATTTAAATTCTTCAGAAAGTAAACTGTTTATCTTCTGGACATGTATTAACTCTTATGATTTGTTAGTGGGGAGTATTTAGCAGACAGAAAAGGTAATAATTGTGCTGATGCTCAGAATGAATACTTCTGATATGTATAGTTTGCTTGACAAGGATTACATTCAATTTTTAAGGAGTTGAAAAAATTTTATTTGCTTTTAAAAACTAAAACTACCAAAATTTTAAGTATTGAAGGATGAGAAATTATATTTTTAAATGAAAATATATTATATAATATATAATATATATATAATAAGTATCTTTATTCCAAATTTGAGTAATAGGACTTAATTGGATTGGTAACGGAAATCTTTTTTAGAATGTAGTTGTACTTTAGAATCTCACTTTGACATCAAATATTAGGATTACTTTTAACACATCATCACCGTATAACTAAAAAATAATGAGACTGCATCCTGAAGCATGAAATTCAGTCTCAGTATTTAGAAAAACAGATTGCTATTATATTTCATTTTTAAATATATTTATTTCTCAAACTGTCATGTAATTCTCTTAATATCTTTTTTTATTATAGCATGTTGAGCCACAAAGAATTCAGATTTATCTATCCAGTTTTACCATTTTGTATGGTGTTTTGTGGTAAGTATTTTTATTTAATATAGAAAAAATTGTATTTATGTAGAAATAGTTAAAACAATAAATTTTCCTGAAACACTAAAATATTTGTTTTCAACTAAGCTAAATGAAAAATGCTTCTTAATTACAAGTTATAATACTATAATACTATATATATTATATATATATATAATACTATAATAATTCTTTTTGCAGCCTAAATATACTTTTTCCTATGTCCTATAATGTGATATAAAAACATAAGGACTTAATATCCAAAGGACCTTTGGGTGGTGGTGTTTCTGGCTAGTAGGAATCTTCCATGCTAAAGTAATGGAATATGTCTATTTTAGAATAGCATTTTAAGTTTATGATTAAACTATGAAATTCTTCATTCCACAAGTGAAAAGTATATAGCTGTTGAAACTACTTTTTAATGCTTCTTCATACACATCTAACCCTTTAAGACTCACTCTAATGCATATGCAATTTTTAAAGTGATCCACACCTCTGATTTTATTTTTGGCCTTTTCTCCAATTTTCCACTAGGTCTTTTGCAGTAATTTTTTTACATGTGATTTCTACAAAGCCTTATAGTACTCAACTCTGGAAAATGTGAATTTTTACATTGGTTGGTTTGGAAAAACTATGAACTGAAACTTTATTAACTTCAGGTTTAATCCAGACTAAATGACTTGGCTTCCCTCAAATATTAATCACTAAAAAAAAAAAAATCACTGGACTGGGGAGGGAAGAAATAAGTATACAACTGAGACTTGGAGGCTGGGAAAAACTAGGGGGTTAATGATATCAAACTTTTGACTTAAAAAACAAACAACTCACTGAGTTAAGCAGTCACCTTTGACCAAGTATACATCATCTCCTACAGATCTCAGATATACTCTCTTCAGTTGAGATACGAACATAATTTATATATATATAAACACATATATAATTTCTATATATACACATGTAATTTTATATGTATATATACACACAGACATCTAAATATTTGATACATCTGAAGTGTTGAAACCAAAGTTCATTTGAGTCATTATAGTCTCACTTCATATATAGATGCAGGCACAAAATATAGGCATCTAACAGCTATGTGGCAAGTCTTAAGAATAGTGGGCCCATTCACCAGAGCAAATCTGCAAATCTGTTCATAAATCACTATTCAGATTTAAAATTTTTCTTTACAGCCACTTGAGTTGGAGTTATAATTAAATCAAGTCTGGTTTCTGCCCAGATGTGTTGCTATACTGGAAGTCAAATATTTGTGTGTGTTGTTTGGTTAGTTTAGGAGCTTGGTTTCATTACATTTTTATAATTTGAGGTTTTCTAGCATTCCATTTCTGTGCTGTGTGTTTACAGAGTGTTTTAGAGAAAGACTGGGTTGTCTGAATTCTCATTCCCAGTCCAAAAGAATGAATCTTTTAAGTGGCAGGTTCTTGATAACCTGTTTCCAATCTCAAAGATTGAGATAAAATGCTGATGAGGGTTGAAGAGGATCCCCTTCTAATGAACAAGAATCAGCCTTTGTTCCATCCTCTGTCCACTCAGAAGGATCCCTAAAGGACTGGGAACTAGCAAATCCCCTCATCTTCTCAGCGGATGTGATCCCTCCTTTGGACACATCTACCTAAGGTCCTTGAATTGGACCTGAAGATTCTATTCCTAGGAGACTTGTATTCCCACTAAGAGTCAGTAGTGAGCTCACCTGACATTAGTCTTTGGATGTTCAGGAACAATGTCAGACAAGAGTTCTCTTCGGAGTTGTTTTAAATGGCCCAGTTTGTGTCTTTTCTAATTACATGAATTATACTGTACCTCAAATCTGTTTTTATTCTTTTATGACCTATTTTAACCTGATTTTTATATAAACACAACTCTATCAGCAAATTCTGTGTAAAAGCCACCTTAAAACTCAGTGGCTTAAAACTTACTATGTCTGTAGTTGGCTTACTGTCACTTCCGCCACATTCTTTTGGTCAAAGCAAGTCGCAAAGCCAGGCCAGATTCAAAAGATGAGAAACTTCAGGCTCAGCTAGGGATTAGGCACATGAAGAGGGATAATTGCAGCCATTTTTTCAATCTACAGTAACTTCTCTTGCCTAATTTGAATTTCCCTCAGTTCTATCCAGAATAGGACTAACTCTGGAAAACATACCTTCTGTAATTGGCTCTGATCCTTAGTGAACTGTAGAACCTTGTACCTTGGTTTCCTTATCTGTAAAAGCAAGGTGCCGGTGGTCTAGTAACATTGAAATTTTTAATTGAACCTCTGTCATTTGTGTTGATGAGGTTTCCGACACCTGCTACTAATTCTAGGTTGGGTATCTGCTTCATCTGCTTTAACCACAGTGGCCAGCAGACTTGAGTGTCTCTGTTTCTCCATATGCTAATTGTTTTTATCAAAACTGCACATGTATGTTGTTTCAAAAGCCATTCCATAACTTTGTTTTAAAAAACAATGGTTCCCAGCCCTCCCTCCCAATTCCCCTCTTCAGAGGCACTTATGCTTTCAGGTGGTTATTTTGATAATTTATCTCTTTACATAAAATGCTAATAATGCCCTTAAACATCTTTGTTTTTGGCATTAGTTAGGACTTATATGAAAATAGCTTTATTTCCTTAGCAAAGTAGCAACATAAAATTCTTCCTGATACCTCTGTGCCCAGTATTCTCCTTATTGTTCTTAATTACGTCTCTCTTTCCCAGGCCCATTCTCCTGTATGTTCCATCACAGAATTAAACCACTTTTTGTTTTTTTCATGTAAACACTGAATTGAAGTTAACTGAACAGCTTTCCCAGAGAAACATCTCTGATTGGTAGAACTTGGTAGAGATCTTTTTCGTGGGCTTTTAGATTGGGTTTTCTATTGTCTTGTCAAAACAAGGGTGCATCCTTCCTACCCCTGTGTTTGATGGGATCAGTAATGAATGGTCCCTGACTTTCTCATCCCCTCCATTCCAATGAACCTTACCTTGGTAAGAAGGAATTCATCAGTCCTTGCAGAACAATAGATTGTAACACAAAGTATCCAAAACTTAAAAAGTAACTGTGTGTATCAAGATAAATCATATGATGGTTAGGAGATAAGGCTGAATAAAGAAGGAACCAACTCATGCAGGGCCTTATATACTCAAGTTTTTAGATTTTATCCTGGAGAGTAGTCAGCTGGGACATAATGGATTTAAAACTGTAACAGTGGTTTGATGATAGTGATTGGATAAGAACCCAGTGTGTTTATTATAAACTCATGGTACAAAAAGAAAAAACCCTATAGTGTCATTCTCTAATCATCTAGCTCCATTTCCCAGAGATAACTATCAGTCTTATAAATTCTTACAACTTCCTCTTTTATGTATCTTTTTGTTGGCATAGATAACAGGAGCAAATTAAAAATTCTGGAATGTTATTTAGCATTGAGTTAGAAAGAGTTACTATGGTAGCATGCCCTTATTCACTACTCACTTTCCACAATTTTAGTAACCTGTGCCAACCACGATCCAGAAGCAGATGATCCCCTTTCTGACCTATCCTCAGGTCGGTAGTAGCCTAACACTACATCACAATGCCTACATCATTTACCATACTTCATATCACATAGGTACTTTACCATCTCATATCACAAGGAAGATGGCTACAGTATAAGAAATTTTGTGACCACATTCATGCAACTTTTATTACAGTATACTGTTACAGTTGTATTTTACTATTAGCTGTTATTATTAATCTCTTGCCATGCCTAATTTGTAAGTCAAACTTCATCATAGGTATATATAGGAAAAGAGTATAGGGACGCCTGAGTGGCTCAGTCGTTAAGCTTCTGCCTTTGGCTCAGGTCATGATCCCAGGGTCCTGGGATTGAGCCCTGCATCAGGTTCCCTGCTTGGCGGGAAGCCTGCTTCTCCCTCTCCCGTGCCCCTCTGCTTGTGTTCTTTCTCTCAGTCTCTGTCAAATAAATAAATATTAAAAAAAAACAACAACAGAGTATAGCGTTCTGTACTACTGGCAGTTTTAGGCATTCCCCAGGGGTCTTGGAATGTATCCCCCACAGAGAAGGGGGGACTACTGTATGTGAAATGAAGGAATGAATTTAGATTCGGACAAGTAGTCACCCGTGTTCATACTAAGTCTTTATTCTCACGGAAATTACGAGAGGCTGCAAGATTTCTCTAAGTGGTTTACAGAAGAAAGCTTGTGTTCGCAGAATCTTCAGTAATTGGGAGAGGGGTCTCACATTTCAGGTTATATAATGCTTACATTACATTGTGCTGACTATGCCATTCTGAAGCTAGCTCATTTTAGGGTGGATCCTTTCAGTGAGTACTCCATTATTATTTGTACGTACAGTTACATAGACTTACTAGACAGCAGCTACTAGGATCTTGTTACCTTTTTTTAAATTTTGAAGAAATCATACTGCTTCCCTGTAAGAAAACTGAATCCTAAGCTTCTCTTGTGGTGCAGACTAGAACTGTAACTGTTAATTTTTAACAACTCCAGTTTCTGAAATCCCCTTGAGAATGTTCAATGTCAGATAGTTTGAAAACCCTGGGAATATTCAAATCCAGGTCTGTTCAGCTGTTCCTTCTTTCCTTCTCTTCCCAACATTTTCTGTATATTTTTTCCCAAATAATAGGGAGATTCAGTTCTCTCTGAAAGGATCCATCCTAATATCACAACAAAGACAATATGAAACATAAGCATTAGCTGACTTATGACTCTTCTCCGTACTAAAGCAGCTGGAAATACAAGCACATTTTCTTCCAACATTCTACCCAAAATGCCATTTTTACAGCATTCACCACCATGCACTCCAGTTTTAGATCAGTCACCATACCATTGTATCCCTAATGCCCGTTTTTCGAAAAGCTTTCAAGGAACATTTAGTGAGTGAACAGACTGTTGATGAGTGAACATTTCACACATGTCCAAGTTACACTTCATTTGAATATTCCTGAGGGCAAGTTGTCTTCTAAAGTGCTTGCCAGGATAGGCTTTAATGTAGCTTTTTGCAATCTGAGGCCACAGGGTATATTTGGGGATTTCTTCCTGTCTACTCAAGAAAGCACAGCTTTTAAGCTTGCTGGTCTATTAGTTCTGTGACTGGATATTACAAATAAGAGAACTTCTGGAATTCTATTTCCATTCTAATAAAGCTAATTCTAGTTCTCAAACTTTTAGTAGGTTCCTCATTTTGCTACTGCAAACATAAATTTATATATATATTTTAAATGTAGGTTTAGTTTTCTTGATCTTCCCTCATTTATCACACTACTTTTTAGAATGTGTTTTGGCTAATCAGCTACTTCAAGTAGTAGTAAGTGAGAGGGATGTGTGATATTCCAACAAATGAATAGAATGAACTATAGGTAATGTTATCTAAAACATTTCCTGGAGGAACGAAATTGAGCATGTAAGATTTCTTAGCCAAATTTGGTTCAGCTATCAAGTGGCAGGTTTCAGATGTCTTGGAATAGATGAAATATTTTATTATTTTCAATAGCTAAATTTTCAATTATTATATATTATTTATATACAATATATTTTTATAATCTTCAAAACAATGAAGACAGATCAAAGAGCTGTAAAGCCACCATACCTAATTAAGATACATTTAAGTGTACAACAAAAGGTATCCAGTTTTTCCTAAACTGAATGTTCATACTGTCTTTTTAATTTACAACAATGGTAAGTTGAAAGAATGAGTGTCTTCAGTTAATGTGAAGTACTAGATGTGATTCAAGTAAATTACAGGTCTTAATTTACTCCTGTTTTTGAAACAGTCCCTCCTAGGCCAACTTTATGTTTAGTGTCCTTAAACGGGAACAGTTCAAAATTAATTTTATTCATGTTCAATTATTTTCAGTGATTGAACCAAGCTAAGACAGCTGATAGCAGTCAGTTAGGTGATGATCATGGAAAACAGTACCTTGGCCCCAGTGGGAATTGGTGCTAAAACTTCAGGCAGGCCACAGACTGGACCCTGGATACTCAAATTCCAAAAGAACAATTATCTGGAGACAGTACATGTGGAGTATGAACAAAATGTCAAGTTCATTAATAAGCTTATTCTTTTCCAATGCAAAGGGCTGCTTTTTATGGGTATTTTCAACAGATCCTTATTTGCTCATTATCAGTGACTACTGCAGGGGAGGAGGACTATGGGAAGGGGGCGGGAACTTTTACTTTTCAGTTACTCTATTTGTTCTGCTTGGTTTTTTTTTGCCACATGCAAGAATTACTTTTACAAATTAAAAAAGAAATTGTTCAGCATCTCCAAATTGCCCAACACTGTAGTGAAAGACAAGACATGCTTCTTTCAGAAATGGTGGCATGGGTAACTACTGAAAATCTCTCAGTGGTGTATTTTTCTAAGAGGACACTCTGCCACACTTCCTCCAGAATTATGGAGACTTATATGTACACCATCCATTGCTAGTGCTTGGGAGATTAAAGAGAAGAGACAGATAAATGAACTACTATGTACCAGGACAAGCACGGAATGTTAAGTTTTTTCTAATACTTGGAAAAGTTACTGTTATCCCATTTGCAGATTGGGAAAGTAACGCTCAGCAAAGTAAAGAAAGCAACCTGTGCCAGAGTTAGAATTCAAATTTGGGTTTGTTGGACTCCCTCGCCATTCTTTTTCCACTATCCTTCTTTTTTCTAGAAAAAGGTAAAGACCTGAGGACAATGACAGTGAATGGTTAGAGAAATTATAAAGATACCTATTGCTTATTTCTTGTTTCTCCATGACACCATTTCAGTTTGTGCTACTTCCATTAAAGATTACAAATGTATTTGCAGTTAACATTTACTTAGCTATCCTAAAACAAGAATGCCAGTATTATGGTTCAACATGTTTATCTTCCTACAGGGTACTCACTAAACCACCTGAAAACGTGGAAGAAACCAGCTCTCAGTTTTCTGTTTTTATCGAATATGTTCCTCGCCCTCTATACTGGTTTAGTTCATCAACGGGGTACTCTTGATGTCATGACTTATATTCAAGAACTCTGTTACAATAATCCCAATAAATCTCCAGCTTCAGTATTTATAATGATGCCTTGCCACTCTACTCCTTATTATAGGTAATAAAAGTTGTTCCACTATATGCTATTAAGAAAATGAAACGAACTACTTTAAAATTCCTTTCAGGTTCCTGAGTTTAATTGATAACTGATCAAATGACTAAGAAATCTGAAACTTCTATCCATACATATTCACTGAATTTTAAAAGCCATTTGAAGTATGTCAATAAAAATCATATACCACTTTTAAATAAACTTTAAAAATGTGAATGACTTACATTTAAATGATCTGCTTTAAATGTAATATAAAATATTTTATAGGTTATTTGAAGGTAACCATATTAAAAGAAATTATCATTGAGCTTACTACAAATCTTTGTAATATAGCTTCTATTTTTAAAATTTTTTATTAATCTCAAAACACTAGATTCTACTCCACATTTACTGCTGGACCACTGCCCTGGTCTTAAACCAGTCTTTTTTGAATCTCTCTTTATATTAGTTGTTTCACCTATAAAAATTAGGAAATTCAATTAGATGATATTCTAATGCTTGAATTAAGTATTTCTGAGAAATACAATACTAAAACTGCCTTAACTATGCAGGACGTTTAAAAAGAAATCCATCTGGTCCTATGCTTCCATGCTTCCAATTACCTAACAACAGTACAAGGGTAAAGCAAACTGCTTTCCTTGAAAAAGTTCTACGTCTACTTAACCTGGCTTTAAACAGTCTGAAGTTAATTTTCCATGTGCACATTCAATTAACTGAATATCAAAGCTGTTATAATTTTAAGATAAGTAGAGTTTTGCAAAAGCGTTAAATTAACTGAATCATTAATGCTAATCATTAATACACACTTTGGAAAGTTGGGACTGCCTAGCAAAAGCCACAGGTTAGATGTCAGACCCAAATATCCCTTCAAATTGAGGTTCAACTACTATATAAAAAAGACTAGAGCTGAGAGCGGGACGCTCACTCTCCCTCCACGCTCATATTAGCAGTAACATGGCAGAGAACAGGAATTCTAGAGGCATGAAGATGCTTTCCGTACATGGTTGTATAGTTGATGTCTCCGCTTTGAGTAGTTCATCAAGTTCTCATCTTATATTTTTCAAACTGCACAATGGAGCAAAAAAAATCTCTAATGCCTACTTTGGAGTAGAAAGCTTACAGCTGTTTTCTCAGCTTGTTTGGGTTTTCTCCCTGAATAAGACCTTCCTCTCCTAAATTATACAAGTCGTCAAGTGTTAGGTCTTGTGTAAATTTACTTTGTATGCAGTTCATAGATAACATAAACCTCTATCACGTGTGTATTTTTCCTTCGGCAGTTATAAACATGGCTTTTGCAGGGCCCAAGTAACTAAGTTGTCGTAATTCATCAGTCCATCTTTTTTACTGCAGTCTAGTCTTTCTGTGCCACAATAAAACCATTACTTATTTGGATTTGAATCAGTGAACATATGCTATTACTCAATCTATTTATATAAATATAGAACAACAACAAAACCCACACAGGAACAACTTTTCAAAGATGTGATCCATCCCCTTTTAGAGCAGAAAGGGAAGAAAGCAAGAATCCTTTCTGGTTCATGAAGTTTTCTACCTTGCCAATTAAGCCTATGGAGAATTATTCTCATTAATAAGTCACCCACTTCAGGCCTTTCCTGGAAAAGCATACTAAGGTTGGAGAATACGGGGTCTCCCACACTGCTGACTTCCTATCCCACCTTGAAATGGAGTTTCATGCATTAGTTTGGACTTGAAGGTTATGCTGCTGCTGCGCAGGCACGTGGTCTAAGAATCCTATCATACATCTTTGAGAAAACTACATTAAAGGCTTGCTTCTTAACCTTAATGGGACCCAGTTTAGATTCAGACTTCACATTTTGTTATGTGAACATGATAAATCGTGAGAGTAATTGAAAACTTTCACCATTTTAACTTCATGTAACTATAATGGTAACTTTCTCTTTACAGCCATGTCCACTACCCACTTCCAATGAGATTTCTCCAATGTCCCCCAGATCTGACTGGAAAAAGTCAGTACCTTGATGAAGCAGATATATTCTATCTGAATCCCTTAAACTGGCTAGATAAAGAGTTTCACAATGATTCAACATTGCCTACTCACTTGATCATCTTCAGCATTTTAGAGGAGGTAAGGAAACATGAAAAAGGGGAAAACTATTTCACCTCCAGTTCAGCACTCAGGTAAACAGACAACATAACTTTTTTATGGTGCCTTTCAAGCCCCGTATTTTGTAATTGGTTATTTTCCCTGGTCAAAATCCATCCCAGTTCTATAACTACCAAGATATATATGTTACTTACCATGAGTTAATTCTTTTATTAAGAAACTATATTGCTATATGGCACAGTTGGTTAAGTGTCTGATTCTTGGTTTTGGCTCAGGTCGTGATCTCGCGGTTATCTCAGTCATGAGATTGAGCCCCATGTCGGGCCCCGTGCTCAGTGCAGAGTCAGCTTGAGATTTTCTCTCCCTCTGCCCCTCCCCACCCACTTGTGCTCTCTCTCACTCTCTAAAATTAACTGATTAAAAAGAAACTATAGTTTTATTAAGAAAAAAGTGGTAGAGGCACAAATCAGGTCATTCTAAAATTCTTGAAACAGTACTCAGAAAATATAGCCTTTATTTACTTAAACATTTATTTACTTCTAGGAAATAAGTGCTTTCCTAATTTCAAGCAACTATGAGAGAACTGCTGTGTTCTTCCACACTCACTTGCCAGAAGGTCAAACTGGAAGTCACATATATGTCTATGAACGGAAATTAAACGGGACACTCAACAGAAGATGAAATTCTGAACTGTGTTTAAATCTTTCCTAAAGAAATAGACATTGTGCTGGGTACAGACATTCAGATGCTGCATAAATATGCCTGTAAACACTGGGTAAGATTTGTGGAACTAGCAAAAAACCACTGAACTGCTTTACCAAATATCACTACTGAGGAAATGTATGAAAAATATCACAAAGTATAAAATATATTAATACAAATGCCAGATTTTAAATAAAGACCTTTAGTTTTCCTCATGGTGTAGTTTTATTGTTTCTTCCACAATATTCAGATGTGCAAGAAATTTCACAAGAGAACAAGTCAGCAAGCTCATAAGAAGGCAGCAAATTCTTCACAAGTCAACGGGCTCTTGAACCCACAAAAAGACAAGAAGCAAGTGTAAGATTATAAAATGTTAAAGATGAAATTCCATCACAATGTTCTTTTTTCAAGCTCTACTGCAAATTTAACATAAATATCAGTGTTAATTACACTTTGTCATATGATTTGAGCTTGCTTTAAGCTCATACGCTGAAAGGAAGACTCTTTTCATGCACAAAATCTGTTGCATGCCTGGCTTCCTTGAAACTACAGTTGAACATTTCCAGTGCCAAAAAAAAATTCAGCAAAGCTAAACTACAAGGAAAATGCAAGTTAGTAAGCTTTTGCTTGATGCTTCTGAATAACAGTCATCAAATTGATACTTAGAAATGATAGACATTATCTTGATAATTTCATTTTAGTTTCAACACCAAACATTGTAGAAAGCATCCATGTTTCTGTTACCGTTTTCTAATTGAACTTAATCATGATGATCAGTATTTAGGGTCAAAAGGTAACTGCCCCAATTCTATTTCAAGATTTGCCATGTGTCTTCCATTAGTGCGACCATATTTATGCCATTTACCTTCCCTTTTATAAGGTTGTGGCTGAGGGTGCTTCTGCTCTTGTTTTCGATGCCTGGAGTTTTCAATATTTACCATACGTTGCTTTTTATCTGGTCGACTGAAAGCAGTAAACACATTTTTCATCTATGTTAGAGTTAAATTTAAACAAGAAACAATTTTAATGTTTTTTTCTCCATTAATCTATTATCTGAACACTCTGAAAAAGGATGTTAAATTAATCTGAAGTATAATCCTAACACAACCATACCAGAAAGATTCAGTATTATAATTTTATCCTACAGAAAAAATAGACAAATATACTGTAGTGGCAAAAAAGGGAAATACTCAACAGATTAAATAGAAATGTGACAATAAAATAATGAGATGTGTTTCCATTATTTCTCTTCTCATTCAAAATCAATCCCTCCCCATTGGCTTCATCCCTCAGCTGGAATATGTATATATCTCTTACAAACTAAAGAAAGTCTCTTTTTCTTTTTGCTCTCCTACAGCCACAGCTAAGGTTCATAAACAAGGTTTATTTCTACTACTTTCCTCAAACTCCGTATGATCAGGCTGCTTCTGTCACTGCCTCACTGAAACAGTCCATAATGCCATTCATGGCCACCCAATTCCCCAACCAAGAAATCCAGTCTCTTGTTTAATGTTTAAAGCATTTGACACACTTATATATTCTTTTCACTTGAGATGATCTTTGGATTTTCTTGCCATCACACTCTGGTATTCTCAGCCTTCTTTCTCTATAACCCCATAGGTGTTAGTGTGCCCCAGCAGTCTGATAAAACACCCCCAGCCTAGACGATCTATACGTGCGCGCACGCGCGCGCGCGCACACACACGCACACACACACACACACAGTCTGGGCTAGAAAGAGTCCTGTAACTAATGGCCAACTAATTCTTTACACTTGGCTGTCAATAGGTACCTACAAGCACAATTCTCTTTTCCAATTCCCCTTACCCAAAACATCTGGTATCCCTTATCTTAGTGATGCCGGTATCCAACTAATGACCCAACCCTGAAATCTGCAATTGTTTCTACTTTTCTTTCACAAGAAATGCCACCAATTTTACTTATTATATATTATTCAAATCTGTCTCCTTCCCACTCCTACTATTACCCTAGTTCAGATACTCATCAGCTCATGTCTGTATTTTTTCAAAGACCACCGGCTAGCTTCTAGCTTCACTCTTTCCAACCAACCCTCCACACTGTTGCCAGTGATCCAAAATGCAATAAGGCAAGTCCTTTAGCACAAAATGAGGTCCTTCAGATCTTCACAAAAGATCTGTATCTTTTCTTTTCATACCCCAGCACTACCTTGCCTCCTTAAAGTGGCCTGTCCACATCTCCAAATCTACGCAAATGAAGTTCTCTTTGAGAGAGAATATCCTACTCTATCTGCTTAGCAAACTCCCAATTCACCTTCAAAAACCAATTTAAAGTTCAGTTCAAAGACCACCTCACTCCTGAAGCCTTCCCAAACATCTCCAGGCTGAGGCCGCCATACACAATGTGCCTCCAACACCTCCATTTCATTTCTTTTATTTACCTAACTCTCCAAAAGCTTGTGAGCTCCTTGATGGCAAGAATTTTTCATGTTTTGTCAGGGCAGCCTCACAATGTCTTGCTCATTTAGGCACTAGATATTTAAAGACTGAAGACATCAGAATCAGTCTCATTATTTTATAGACACATTACATTTATTCAAAAAAGATAAATATAACTCAAAGATAAAAAATAAAGCTAACATTTGAAGATTAGGCGAGTTTCATGTTACAGAATATAAAGTTGATAAGCAATAGATATTTTTAGAAATTATGTATATAAAGCACACACATTATAACTTGTGGCTTACTAAGTCTGCCTCTACCTTTATAAACAATAGTAACTTATTAAGTATCATAATTTAGTTGGTAAATGGAATAGACAAATAAGGGGGCCAATCCAAATTGTTACCTATGAGCTCTTCCGATTTCAGAGTGAAATCTGTATTGTTCATCCTAGCTTCCCAAAGTGAGTAAATAAATAAAAGACCAAAGAAAAATCATTTCACTTAAAACGATTATCTTTTCGTATAAACTAGAATGAAAAACAAGAGGCTAAAAGAAGATTTGCATATCCTTAGCTCATTTTTAAGGCAGAAATTAAACTATTTGCTCAAGTCAAACTGATCATATGAAATTTTCAGTTTGTAGTAGCTACTAACTTAAAATTGTACCTTTCAACTTAATTTATTCTAAATTCTCTGGCAATAAAGTACTTTTACAAATAGCACTTTTTTTTTCCTTTACAAAAAGTACTTTAAGGATAGTAACATTCCAAGATGTTAAAATGATAAAAATGCTACCCAATCTATAAATGTTAAAAACTATTATAATAACATGGTGCTATGTAAACCGACCTGGGTCCATATGGAGGGGAAAGAGTGTGACCAAAGAAGTGTCTATATATATATCCATCCAACTTCTCAAACACTCCATCATTATCTACTTGATATTCCTTCATGTCTTTAAGATAATCTTTAACATCATTAACAAAGTCAGTGAAGAGCTTCTGATCATGTATAAAGACACCATTTAGGAAAAACTTATTGATGAATTGATCAAGTTCTTTCCAATGATGAAAACTATCCAGTTGTTCTAATAAATACCTTTCAATTAACTGTCTAAATTCATCTATCCTTACAGGATTCAACACTTTCATATTAAAAAGGTTAATGGATTCCTGTTGAGCACATTCAAATACACCAGAACAAGACTTTCTGAAAGAATCATAATTTTCACTACAGTCATGCTCGGCACTGCATTTCTGTGAATTTGTATTTTTTCTAAATTCTTCAAAGTGAATTGGCTTTTCTTTCCTTCCCTCTCTTTGCAGAGTAGGGCCTTTATTCTGGTTTTGTGTACGTGCCTTATACTGTGGGTGTAAATATTCACTAAAGACTGTTGTTGGTTTTTTAGCTGCTGCTTCTTTTGTGGCACTAAATCTTTTATTGCCCTTTTCATCAAAGATATTCTTGGTGGTATCTTTGAAATGCCTGAAAGTGGATTTAACTGAATCTGAAAATTTTTTCAGATTTTCTTTCACAGCTTCTTTAGCCTGTTTAATTTTTTCTTTATGATGCCTCACAAATTCTTTGGTAGAATTCTTCATGGCATCAAATGTTTCCTTAACTGAACCCAAAAATGTTTCCTTTGATTTATTTTTAGCCCTGTGGTTTCCTCTGCTCCCTTTCTTTTTTCCATCGGTTTCTTGTTTTGCATTTTGATCTTTTGCCTCAATATACAGTCTTTCCCACAAATCAGAACGCTGCTGTTCAAAGTTTAGCTTCTGCTCCAGCTCAGTGAGTCTTTCCCGTAAGACTTCTATTTCCTTTTTTTCAGTCAATACATTAGGAGAGTCTGGGTTGCCATATGACTCACTCGAGCTTAACTGCTGGAGTTCCACCTTTAAAGCCATGGTTACTAGTCGTTCTCTCTCCAGTTCCCTCCTTAGCATCTTTGCTTCTGCCAAAAGAGTCTCCCTCTGATTAAGGAAGCTGTGTGTCTTCAGCTTTTCTTCTTCCAGATGCTGCTTAAGTTTCTGATTTTCTGTGACTAATTCAGTACCTGTCCCTTTATCTTCCAATATCCTAATCTGTTCTCTTAGTTTCCTTAACTCTTCCTGTAATAAAGATAAGGCTTTTTCTTCCTTCTCCAGAGATATTCTTAAATACCGATTTTCTGTATCAAGGTTCTTTTTCTGAGTTTCAAAGGACGTCTTCTCTTCTTCAGTAAGGGCCCAACATCTTGCAAGGTTTTCCTTCAAAGACTAAATTTTTTGAAAGAGAAGAAGAATGTCAAATACTTCATTTAAAAGCTCAATTCAAATCTTTAAGACATAATCCTATGTAACCAATACTCATAAATTTTTAGTATCTATTTCGGCAGAGACTATCCTTTATGCAGTATATATATATATATATATATATATATATATATATATTTGTAGAGTATATATATATATATATATTTCAATACATAAATTTCAGAAAATACAAGGTTCATATGCAAGAAAGTGCACAGCACAGAGCTACATCAAAATAACAACAGCACGCTGGAAGCATTTAAAAACTGGAAAAAATGAGCTAGAGCCTGGTTTATCCCTAGTAAGATTTCGAAAATAGAGCTAGGGGTACTTCTGATTAGTGTTTATTAGTGATTACTGATTATTTTCCATAATCATATGAAAGCCTTAACGGTTTCTAGGCCCACTTACAAGTCAGGAGAAAAGGAGACCGGTCTATCTTCTGACTACAGAACTCCAATCTCTCCTGAGAAGTCTCCTAAAGAGAATTTGGGCAGGACTAAAGGCCTCTCTGACCCTTGGGTGAAGGAGATGATCTTTTATAAAAAGGAAAATTATAAGCTAGAGATGACCTGAGGATTCAAAAAATTCTATTTATATTCTTGGCACTCTTTGAAAGGAAAACATTTCAATAATCTTAGTCCTATCTGAAAGATCTTCACCCTGTGCAAATTAACATCCCAAAGTAAGTTCAGGTAAGTCCTACAAGTTCTCTCAGCACTTCTTAGAGGACTGAATCTTGGTAACATTTATAACTAATTTCTCCGATTTCAAGTAATTTTCTGAAGAGAATATCACCAGATTAGCAATGTAACTCTGAAGTAAGCACCCTTGAAAGAGAGGAAACCATGTTCAATTAGTTTACAAAATTTTGCTGCATTTCAAAATAGCCTTGAATATCTCTTTCAACATATATATTTGTAACAAACTTTCACCAAAACAGAAACTAAACAATATGCTTAAATAGGCTAATGGTTATAGATATTATCCAGTCAGTTAAAATACCTTATATATAAATCAGCAAATGATCCTAAAGTTTTACTTAATTTACCACAGACATTACAGTTATCCCATTTGAATCAGACCAAAAATCGGGTATATAGAAACAAAAGAAAAATGTCCTTTAGTAAAATGACAGTATTTCCACTTGAAAATTACCATCTGAAATGGATAGTTCACTATCTGGTTCATTAGTCGTCAAAGAACAAATTAAAATTTAAAATTTCACAGTAATCAGGGGTGCCTGGGTGGCTCAGTAGGTTAAGCATCCAACTTGATTTTGGCTCAGGTCATGATCTCAAGATCCTGAGACTGAGCCTCGAGTTGGGGCTGAGCGTGGAGCCTGCTTAGGAGTCTCTCTCTCCCTTGCCATTTGTGCCCCCCCACCCCGCTCATACTCTCTGTCTCTCTCTAAAGAAATTTGTTTTAAAAATTTCATTATAATCATTTCATCTGGAGAGAAAACAAGTTTCGAGTACCCAACAGAAGTGGACCATGGACACTGGGGAGGGTATGTGTTGTGAGCGCTGTGTATTGTGTAAGACTGATGAATCACAGACCTGTACCCCTGAAACAAATAGTACATTATATGTTAATAATTAATAAATAAATAAATAAATAAATAATAAATAAATAAATAAATGAAGTGGACCATGGAGTAGTACAGACTAATGTAGCATTATCTTTAAATGCAAAAGCACAAGGGACCACAGAATGACTGGAGGGTATATTCTGCATTCAGTAAACTTCATAATCTTGAAGTGCCTGATAAGCAAATCCTGGCAGGTCTCCCATGAAGCTTCAAAATCCAAACCACATTTAATAGCTGGAGGTAAAAGGCCTACAAGAACTGACTCAATAGAGATCTATGCAGAGTCAGTCTCCTAAAAGCCAACATTATCCTATGGAACCAGAAACCATGGTGGTGAAGAAGAAAATGCCTACTCTTTTTATAACATCCTTTGATCAAGGTAGGAAAAACTACACTATTTACAAATAACATCCGTAGTCCCAGCCTGAAAAAAGACATAATAGAGATGTCAAGTGGGATTCTGTCTTCTAAAGAAATATAATCATAACCCTATAAGGAATACATCAATTGTGAGGGAAATTTGGGGGAATGGAAGGAAAAAGGAACTGTTTACTTTTCTACCCTGCGTTTTTTCTACAAGCCCTATACCCTTCTTGTGAAGAACCAGAGAGGAGACCAGCAATTACACTGGTCCTCATTAACCCACACAGGTGTTAATGGACAGCACAGTCCTGATGGTATTACGTGAATTTAGGGAGGCAAGTATAACATGCTCTCTTTTCCATCACACCCAACAAGAAACTGAAGAAAAAGTACTGGCTGATTATTTCCCTTGATCAGGGAAAGATCTTAGAGAGAGGCTACAAACTCTCCTTTTTCTCACAGACTGAAAATGTTTTGCTAGTTCTGTAAAAATAATGTTAATAATGTTTTCTATATATATTATTAATTAAAAATAATGTTAATTATAGTAGTTAGAAATAACATCTTTGAAGTCAGATAAATTCAGCTTTGCCAATTGCTAGCCTCGGAAAAGTTAACTTTTTTTTTAAGATTTTATTTATTTGACACAGAGAGACACAGCGAGAGAGGGAACACAAGCAGGGGGAGTGGGAGAGGGAGAAGCAGGCTTCCTGCTGAGCAGGGAGCCCAATGCAAGGCTCGATCCCAGGACCCTGGGATCATGACCTGAGTCAAAGGCAGTCACTTAACAACTGAGCCACCCATGCGCCCTGAAAAGTTAACTTTTTTGAACCTCTTTCCTATCTATGAAATGAAGCTAATACTTGCTTAATTCACAGGGCTATGGTAAGCAAGAAGAGAAATACTGAATGTGAAGTACTTGGACATAGTAAGTAATCAACAATTACAGCATTATTGTTATTGACTTACTAATCTGCTTTGTACTTGTATCTGAACAGTCCAATAATTATTGGCTAACAATTCTTTTTTATAAAGTTTGTTAGTAGTACATACCTTATAACCTATAAAAGATTCTTGTTCCTGTTGACACTGGGAAAGATAATCCTTCATATCATTCAATTCATCTTCATGTATCTTTCTGACTAACTGTTGACGCTTCTGAATCTGAATTGTGCCTGAAAAATGAAAATTTTTATTAGGGATACACACACACACACATATATATGAGAAATGTTATGGTGACCAATATTTTAAAACATATAATAAAACATTTAATCTGTATATATTTGATTAGTCTGGATAGGATCATTTTAAGGCCAGCATTTCACAGTTCTATAAAAACTCTGATTATATAAACAAAAGATTAAGTAAAATCTCATGGTGTCATTCATCAAATGGTGGTGGATGGATGTTAATATAAATCAGTCCAAGTAGGTTAATATATATACTTTTTTTATTTAGCATACACCAAGGGACATTTAAGCAGTTCACTATCCTTTTGACTAAAACAAGCCAACCTACGTTACTCTTAAAAAAATAAAAAAAGCTTATATAATATTTTTAATCTTACTGTATCGAGGGCACTCAAGTTTGTTGTTTTTGAGAGATTGTTGCGGTACATAAAGTATTGTCTTCAACAGGGAAAGAAACAAACCATGGAATCTATTGACAGGATGTAAGTCAATAAGGAAAAATAAGAATGTCTCTTTTTTCTCACTATATTTTGCCTAGTAAATGATGTAACACAGCCCATAAAGTACAAGGAAAAAACTGGCTGTGATTACTCACTATTCTCACAGCCAAATCATTTAATAAGAGTTCTGCATTAGTTAGGTCTGTACTAGAGTACCATCACCCCCATCCCTGCGGTGATAAATCTTAAACCAACTAGGATTCCCTATATTTTCACCCTAAAAACTAAAATATTAATTTGCCAAGACATGCTGTTCACATGCTGCTACATGCTTCATGCATGAGAGAGGAAAACACACACACACACACACACACACACACACACACACACACACACACACACTGAATCAAAAATAAGGCAAAAGGCATTTGGCAACCTTGACCTTAACATCTACCAAGTGGCATACTATTATTATTAAGATATCACAGCATTTTGTAATGAAAGGATGTAATGATAGCTTACTATTTCTTCCCCTACTACTAAAAAAAATTAACTTTCAATTTCTTCAGTAATCTTGAAAAACACTAAAGAAAATTTTGCCAAATTACAAACTGTTACCAGCTATGATACTCTTTTGTTAAGGTTCCCTTCCTCTCTTTCAATTTTCCAATTTATAAAAGCATAGCAAATTCGTCCTCAATATTACTCAAAAGAATCTCAGATTTTTTTAAATGTTGAAAATTCATTTTCAGTTCCCAGAATAACAGAAAACCTCTTTCTTTTCAAAATGCTGACAGGATGAATTCCTTTACCCCTTGGAAAATAACCTAAAACTATGTGTTGAGATCTGAATTTGCAGTACTATCACATAACATATATTGGCTCTGTGGCTTTTATCTAATAATTATTGGGGCTTTTTTCCCTACATCTTTAGCCGCCTAACTATAAAGTGTTACCACCCAAGGTACAATCTTTGGCCTTCTTGTCATGTCTACAGATCTGCCTATCTTAATCATAAAAACCCAGTTTTTGTTATCACTGCTGTAAGATTTCTCTTCTGAGTCCAATCTTACCAGAGCTTCTGGCCAATACATCCACCTGCCTGTTTGGGCACAATTTTGAGGGAGGCTTCATGAAAAAAATCGAACCTTAACACCTGCCCTAAACCATTCTAGAATAAAGTTGGATAAAAACAAACCAAACTGGGGCGCCTGGGTGGCTCAGATGGGTAAGCGACTGCTTTCGGCTCAGGTTATGATCCTGGAGTGTCAGGATCGAGTCCACATCAGACTCCCTGCTCAGCAGGGAGTCTGCTTCTCCCTCTGACCCTTCCCCCTCTCATGTGCTCTCTCTCTCTCTCTCTCATTCTCTCTCTCTCAAATAAATAAAATCTTTTAAAAAAAAACAAAAAACAAAACAACCAAACTGTGTTCACCATCTATTTATCATCTAGCAAAACTTTCCTAGAAACACCCCCAATTCCAAAATAAAGCAGCTAGCACACTTCTTGGAATTTAAAAAGTAAACCACCGATATCACAAGTAACCTGGCTCAAAGTTATGTTTTCCATTACTTCAGTGTCCCTTATGTCACTAACCTTCTCTCCATCCCCATCTTCACTATAATTGTAAACGCCCTGGCCCTGATCAAATAGTAGGATTACAAACCCTCTTAACTGACTGTCTTAATTTTTCCCATACCATATGCCTCCTTGCTCTTTTCCTCTAAAATTTCCGTGAGGTTACTCTATAAATCAAACTCTTACCCAGATTCCAAGATGTTCTACAACATAACACCAGCCCACGCACTCCAACGTTTTACTCCACTATTTCTATTTTATCTACTCTGCTGTAGTCCAGTCAGTCTTCTCCTTGCTCCCAAACCCAGCAAAGTTTACTTTCAGGTTATCAGGTTCTCCATTGCTGGAATGCTCCACTTTCCTTCTGCCTAGCATAAGCATAAGACCAGACTCTGCTCAAATCCTACCACCTCCAGGATGACAGTAAGTATAGCTTTTGAGCTATGATTCTTTTCTGTGCTACATAACTCAGCACTGTAGATATACTGTTACAGTGTCTGAAGAGCCTTAGCCTATCAATACTTAAAGTAACTCCATGAGAAAATTGAATCAACTGAACTCCACTAATGATTTAGAATATAGGTAGCCTACAATGTAAAGAAAGCATCAGGAAAACAGGTGCTTCACACACGAAGATTTTTTTTTTTTAACTTTTATACCTGAAGCAGTACCAAATACCTGTAGTAATCTGTTTTACTACCCTCAATCCTGCTAATTTTCCCCTCCTTCTGGGATAGATCTGATTCTCCAAATTTATAAAGAGCTGAGGTTGGCGAATGTTCTGAGTAATTCACTTAAATAGTATGTTTTTGTTAAATAATTAGTAAGCAAACGATTGATTATGGAGTATGCAATGACTAACTTCACGGTGCAAGAGAAATTCAAACTGGCTCTGAAATCAATTCAAAGGAGCTCTTAAAGTGTTGAGATCAGTGCCAGAATTAAGAAAAAAACGTGATGTCCTTTAAACAGTGACCTTGAAAAACTAACAGTTTTTATATGTTCACTGAGCCAATCTCATCACCATGCAGAACTATTTCACATTACCCAGGTTTTTCATATTCTGAAAAGATAATTTTAAAAGTATAGGAAAGTGTTTTATTAGATATTATCATTAAATTTTACAAGTCACCAAAATTTTTAACAGAGCAGCAATTTCTCAATTTTGAGAGCACTCCTCTCTACATTGTTCTACAAAATACTTAAAGGTCATGCAATTGGTGGGGTTTTAATGCAATCTGGATCAACATTAAATCACTGTCCAAATTTTTTAGTAAGAAAAAAAGATTAAGATGAGACCTTCTCCTCTGTTACCTCCATGTTTACCTGTGGGGAAAAAGATCACTCTCAAAAATACATTCATACATTTGTTCCAGCTAGATAATAAACAAAAGTAAGCATATTATTTCAAGTCAAATCTCATTACAATAAACTTCAAGGGAGGATACGAATTATAGTATCTCAATATTAAATTCAAACAGGCATCCACCAGGAGTCTAAAAGCTCATTTTTATCAATATAAAGTTAAATAAGAAGAAATACATTTTACCGACTCTGACTTTAACAAGTGTTGATTGTCTTAAGTTTATTCTAACATTAGACTATGTATGTTTTTAATGTATCTTTTCCACAAATTAACAAAGGGTACATGTAACTCTTCAATTTTTGCACAAGGAAGACATTGTTGAAAAGGGGAACTAACAAAACAGGAATATTCCAAAAGTTAAATTGTGGATCCTATCAGCAAAAACCTAGAAGTACTTCATGTATGGCAAATTTAAATTTGTAAAGTTGACAAGATCTAAAACGTTTAAGTGTTTTTTCAAAATTCTAATACGGAGTGTGTGAATGAGTGTGAAATGTTCAGTTCTCAAACAGTCTAATCTTTGTACAAACAGACATGTTAAATAAGACTCATTGATTAGGCTCCCCAGTGAAAAATAATACCACATGGAATTCCTTCCTCTTTTCATCCAAGACGCTTTTAAAGGCTTTGCATTAAAGATAATATACATAAACACTAGTAAGGATAATAACAAGCAAAGTTTAGGGGCACCTGGGTGGCTCAGTCATTAAGCGTCTGCCTTCAGCTCAGGTCATGATCTTGGGGTCCTGGCATGGGGCTCCCTGCTCAGCGGGTAGCCTGCTTCTCCCTCTCCCTCTGCCCCTCCCTGCTGCTTGTGCTCCCTCGCTCTTTCTCTCTCTCAAATAAATAAAATCTTAAAAAAAATAAAAAAGAAACAAACATGCATGCTAAAAATCCCTACATTTCTTAAATACCACCTAACCTAAGGGAAAACAGCTTTGTGAGTGAGATAGGTAGCACTATCCCCATTTTCCAAATGAGAAACCTGAGGCTCAAATAGATTGCAAGCTTTCCAAGGACATATATTTAATGATGACACTAAAAACAGATCCCAGAATTCCTCTCTTAGCCAAGTGCCCATACACACCATTTGTTTACATGTAACAAATTTTCAAACACTTACCATAGAAATGTCCAAATCCCATGCTGATTGCAATCACCAAAGCAAGTATAACACACTTATTGAGACCACCGCTGAACTGGCGTTTACACAACTCCTTAGAGGGTTCAGTTTCCTGTTCGGGGAGTAGCCGTTCCTCAGATTCTGAACTAGAAACAGTCTTCTTCCTAGCGCGGCGGCGTCTAAAAGCAGGACTAGGCTGATGACTGGTTTCATCACTACTTGATTCATCGTCGCTAGGCTGGGATGAAAATACTATTTTAAAAAGAAAAATGTAAATATTAAAAATTTTAGAATAGCTTTTCCAATAAATATGATTTAGAATAATCAATGCCATCCCTACGTGCCCTTTTACATAAGACAGCCAAAAACAAAAACAACACAAATAATCAAGTTTTCAGGTTTATCAACATAAAGCCAAAACATAAAAGATTTCAACTGTGATACATAAGAATCTATTAATCATATTCTGTGCCTTTGAGGGTCTAGCTGGTTTTATTTTTTAAACTTCTCTTATAGTTTACACTGTTAGAACAATCATTCTCATAGCCTATTAAATTTCTTTGCTATTAGAGCCATAAACAGATACTATTTCTGGAAAGAAATAAAAACTCTCTTCATTCAATTTCAAATAGACATAATTTAAGCTCAACTGTTTAAGGAACACAGGGAGGTATATGAACAGTTCCTGTGACTTACAAAGTACAATAACTACCAAAAGTTTTCTTGGGTGTATCTGGACCCTAGTTTCATTTCCATCCTTTGAGTCCACAATCAACGTTCAAAGCACTATAGTTTAACACAGGTTTCCAGAAGTCAGATGAGCCCTTCCCTTCGACTGCCACTCTTACTAGAAGGTTATGAATTTTACCCTCTAGTAAATATGTCAGCATGAGGAAGTGACACAACAGCTATCTCCGATAGTAAGGACTAGTCTGGTGCTGCTCCTTTATGAAAAGAACAGTAAATAACAACAACAAAAAAATCCGTAAGAAATCTTAAGTCCTGGCAATATATCCACTAACAAAATCACCTTCAGTTTTTTTCAAATGTAGAACTTGTTAACACTGTTCCATCAATCAATAAACTACATGTTGACACCGAAAGTTAGATGGCTCAGTAATAATTTCCACAGGCCAGTTAGAAGGAAAGAAAAAAAAAAAGCAAGCACCAAAGGTAAGGATAAATTGTGAACCTCAATTTGATACAAAGAGCTCCCAACAACAAACATACATGCTTCAGAAAAGCAAAACAGTTCTTCAGACGACAGGCTATCCATGCCACAGGAAAGCTGGTGACTTGGGGCAGCCAGCACTTTTTAAAGATGGGCCACAGAGGATTCAGTTAACTTTCACACCGACAACAACACACACAAAGACAAAAAGAACTACTGAATGAAGGAATAATCCTAATATTTAGTGATACAGATGCCACTGAGTAATCTTTTGGTCATGCCCCTTATGCCCATCATGTTTATCTGGTTATTCTTGATCACTAGTTTTTCCCAGATGCCATCGCCTCAGCTGTGAGGTTACATTTCTTGGACAAAGAGAAAGAAAGGAAGACTTAAACAAAGCATTACATAATACAAAGGCATTCAAGATCATGGCTGGAGGTTTTAAGATGGGTAAATGTAAAAACAAACCATTTGTCAAAATTCCTTAAATAAATTTAATTCTATGTTAGCATACTACCTTCATTATGATTCTAAGTAAACAAGCCGGCCCAATCCATATTAATAAATTAATATCCTATCTAATGCTTCCATCTTTTTTAACCCATACATCCAATAGCTAAAATATTTTGATTTTTAAATTTCTTTCAAAGCTTAATTTGGCCCATAGTCCAAGATGCAGGCAAGGCAAAGGCATGCAATAAGCTTAGCCGGCTTTATTACAAGATCAATTTGAACACCAGTTTAGAGTATCAGAGATGACAACAGTTATCTTTAAAGCACTAAGTAAATAGTAAATGTGACTCGGCACACTCAGCTCTAGAAAAGCTGATTGGATTTAGTCACACCACCTTGGAAAGCGAGTTGACTAGGAACATGGGGTTTCAGCTGATCATCCCATCCCCTTATGCATTCAGGAATCTTCCACAGCTTCTCCCACCACCTTTCTTTTGTGAATAAACAGGAAAAAAAGATGTATAAAGCTTTATTATAAAGACTAAAAAGGAAAAAGAGAATTGAAAATACTTATTTTAATTATCACTCAACATTGTTATTTGTATTCCATCAAAATTGAACAATCACGCCTTTTAAAAAAAACATATATGCAATACGAACTTTTCCACAACTACCAACTTTGCTTTCTTGGGGGAGAGTCCAGTACGGGGGTAGTGGATAGCTTTCTTAAATGAACAAAGAGTATATTGCCACAAGAATCTAATTTAGAAGAAGAAAAAATTTGAAATCCTACAGAGATGGAGAAGAAGGGAAAGGAAAAATCAAAATACCCAGGCAATGGGTAGTAGGGGATTAACAAACCAAAAAATAGGTGAGAGAGAATGAAGACTCTTAGCAATTGATTTATATATTTTCAATTTTTTTAAATTATTTTATGTAACACTTTCTTTACTGAAATAATTCATTTCTTCAGGACAAATAGCAATGGATAAAGATACTCCTAGTAATATTTCTCTTAACTGGAACTGTAAAATCCCCAAGAAGTCCAAGTTCAGAAAGGAGATAAAAACCAGAATAATGCGCTCTGGAGTGTCCAAGTTCCTGAAAAAATTAGGTTTGTAGGATCAATTTCTTAAATGTCTGCTTGGACCCTTCTGCAATACTCCTGCTTCAATGTGACTACTTTTTCTGGCCCATGAATATTCTCAAATTAAACCAGCATCTATAGTCTTCCAAAAAAATTAAGGAAAGAAGGAAAGAAAGAAGACTACCTGAATATAGAGCGAATCCTGAATTTAAACAAATAAAATTTGATAAACGAAAAAGATTCTAAAGTCAATTTGTTAGTCCTCGTAATAAATACACTATATAAACCATTCTGGTAAAGGCTGACCACTGAGAATGCCAGATGAGTATTTAAATATTTGAATAAAGTGTTTTTAAGCTGTTTATAGGCAATCTGATACACTAATTGAAAATAACTTGCCATTAAATGAGATAGGTAAAAATCTCTACTTGACATTTTGTTAGTTTGAAGTGGAACAACAGAAATTCCATTGTCTGATTCTTGCAAATGTAAGTATTAAAGAATGGTAAACTCTAAGAAAATGACCTGAAATAAACACGTCCTTATTTTTGCATCAAATGAGGAAATTTTGGAATCACTAGCAGTGTTCCAACTTGTCTTTCTCTCAATTCATCCCTGAGTTACAAGGGTTGGTTAATAACTGTGAGTTAATGATAGCTTTGATTCTTTTATTTCCCAGTAACTTTGTGTCTAAATATTTACGTCCACCTTGAAAGATGTTATATACATCCCTTAAGCTGAGTCAAAGAAATATAGAAAGGAATTAGCTCAGGAACTCACATTTTAACCTCCAAATCATTGAACAGTAGGCATTAAGTGCGTTAATAACGTGATTTAAAATAGGCACAGTTTCATAACTCAATCTAAAATGAAAGATACAAAGGTCAGGGGCTTTGGGATACTGAAGTACTGCCAGCTCTTTGAACTCTGTTTAGCACATTAAGGAGCATTCAATAAATGTTTGTTAAATAATTAACAGTTGAAAGGATCTAACAGACTTCAATAAGAAGCTTCTTTCACAATTTCTAGAATATAAAATTTGTACCATTTTAAGTAGAAATCTTAACTTTCTCCTGCTTTTAGTTATAATGGCTCAATCTTCCACCCTTAAATATCTAAAATATATCAAATGCATTTCAGAGTGTTTCAGATAATAACAAAGCTCCTTGAAGATCTTTTTTCATCGTTTACTTAATAAAAGATGGTATTTATTGTTATAGCAATTCTGCTCTAGGACCTACAATCTAAGAAAACACTAGATAGAACAGTAGATTTTACAAAAAATCTCAAATATATTAAAAACTTGGCCATTATATAAAATGTGGTCATAGGAGACCTTGAGTCTCTATCAGTGTATTCTTTACACAGCTCTTACCAGTTTCTGGCTGGCAGAATGTGTACTGGCTGCTGGAAGAAGAGCCCATGTTAAAGTCTTCTGGACTCTGTGCTTCTTCAACAATTAGAGCTTCTGGATTTCCAATTTCTTCTAACTTAGGTGGCTCAAGGGTAACAATATCAGAATCATCACTGACAGTTCCAAAATAGACATTGTCTTCAGATGACTTTTCTTCTTCTCTCTGAGGAATAATTTTAAAGACAGTAAATTTAACAATTATTTAAGACCCTAATATTTTCTATGTAGCTCAAAGTATACAACAGTACTTAAGTAGTATGGTAATTTTGGCTTAAAATAAAAGATAGAGGAGTCCTGCCCAAAAGACAAAGATTACAATAGCAGGCTCATCTTTTGAGTATGAAAACACCATCAAACCCCTTGGCGATTCTCTCAGAATTAGATCAAACTAATCCTTGTAGGCATTAGATCAATGTGCCTAATCACTGTAGGCTGCAGAAGCTGACAAACTCACCTTTAAAAACCAAGGAAAACAGAAAAAGAGAGGATTCATTTCTCACTAATTCCATGGGTTTATTTGAGCCTAACTCTGTAGTTGGGAAGCCCATAAGACTGATTACAAATTTCTCTGGTTATATAAGTAATAAACTTCAACAGCTATGCCATGTAAAAATCATCTAATCTTGTTTTATCCAGAAGTCAAGTAAAACATCAAAAAACAAGACTTAGTTTGTTCTCAAATTTAAAAACGAATCCTTTTTAGATAAACCCTAATAAATTAATTTCTCAATATAATTCAAGAATGCAATCTATTTCCCAAAAAAAATTTTATTAGAGAGTAAATGAATAGAAATTACTTTGGTAATTACTTTGGTAAATTAAAAGACATCTCACTTAGGAGTTTGTAAGACAAAAGCTAACTCTAATCATAAAAGTGACCAATCTGTGGAATCAAAATTTTTAATAAAAGTTGTTTATAATTCAAAGAGGAAAAGAATGCACAACTAGAAATGGAAGCTTTAATTATTCCTTAGTATTCACTAAGGAATATTGCTTATCGTATGTCCACAGAGTACAACACAAGTTTACCTCAAGTGCTGACTTCGTTTCCTCCAAAGCTGGATAAGCAGTTTCTCCCATTAACACTGTGCCATTCTGGCTACTCTCTGATATAAAGCAAAGATCAAGTCAATCAATTACGCTCAACTGAGTTTTTGTAGTCCACACAGATTATAATCTGAGTACATAAAATCTAGTCCTAATTTTTTAAAGTGGATTTAATTAAATATCACATACACTACCATTGCTAAAAAGTTCTCTGGCAATTGATTTATATATAGTATTTTCAACATAATCCCAAATGTCATTTTTAAATTATTTTATATAACACTTTCTTTGCTGAAATAATTCATTCCTTCAGTAGAGATAGCAATAGATAAAAATATTCCTAGGAAATATTTCTCTTAACTGAAACTGCAAACTGTTGCTAAAAAGATCTCTGTATTTCAAATATCTTTATTTGAAATTGTCAGGATAATTTTAGATACTGAATTCATTTAGTATCTACTAAAAAAAAATACATAAATCTCTAAGTAAACATAATCTCTACTTTACAATACCAAAGTCCTGAATCCAGGGTGTCTGTAAAAACCTGTTATTATGGAAAACCAATTTTCAGACATCTGATGGTACATTTCCTGAATTTCTAAAAGTAGCACTATTCTAATGACTAGTAACACAAGAAACAAAACTATAGCTTCAAATTATGAATTCTTTGCAATAAAAAGGACTATATAAAACAAGGATTCAAAAGAACACAGAAAAACAAGAAAATGTCACTAGAGCGGAGATATTTTATAAGAAACTCCTCAAAGAAAAAAATGTACAAAAAAACTAGAGGTCATAAAATTATATTTTTAATGAAAAAGGCTATAAAATTAATTGAAATTAAAACAATATGATAAACATAAATTTTATGCATAGCAAAGAACACACACCAAATGCTAATAGCAGTTACTGCCAGGTAAAAAGAACTAAAGGTGACTTAAAATTTTTTTTGCTCATCATTTTTTTCTGTCATGAATGTGTATTTTTCTCATATAATTTAGCCCCTCCAAAAAAACAGAAGAAAAAACAAGAAAAACTACCCCATTTGTATGTGTTACAAAGTCCCTAACAGCATATTAATCTGAAATTAAGACTCTTCAACAAAGATGGACTTGGGTCCAAGGACTCCCAAGGAAGTTTGGAAGTACTTTTACATATGTGAGTATGTGTATTTCTCGGGAGAAACCATCCACAACTTTCAGATTCTCAAGGAGATCTCTGACTGATCAAAGATGAGAATCACTGTTCAAACGAGAATAATCAATACATAGGCTGAAAACAAGATTAACAGGTATAATCTATCGTATTTCTAGCTATGACACATCCACTTTATTCTCCTGAGGAAATGTTCTGTTTACATTTTAATGCGGTTTTTAAAAAAAGTTTAAGAGGTAATTTAAAAATGAAGAGTACAGCAGTTAAATGCCTTTTACCACCTCTAATCAAAAGTAATTTGAAGTGTGATGATAACTAGAGAATCTGAGTTTAGTAAATACCTTATGATTATTTTGTATATCACTAGTCTTAATCATTAATTAATACTAATTACTAATACTAATCATTAATTAATAATTAATACTAATCTATTACTAGATTAGTAATATTTAGTTACTGGTTACACTTATAGTATGAAAGAGTTATACGGAGGCCCAAATATATACTACAGCTGCAAATAAGCAAACCCCTGGGCAGGTTGGTAACACTACCTAATCCACACTAATATTCTAGTCATTCAGTGACCTGATCATTTAGATTAGCTAGAAAGGCTGCCCACCTAGAAAAAAGGCAAGATTCATACTGTCATTCATATATCCTATTATTAAAAAAAAAAAAAAAAATCAGACTCTTTTTAGTATCTTACCTCCCTGCTCTGAATGCAATACTTGTTGCTCCTCTTGCTCTAAAGATGTACATTCTGGAGCGAGCTCACAGCTGTTACTGGCTGTACCATGTTCAGAATTCACCATCTCTATATCAGACCCCTACAGAAAAAGCAATAATCAGTTAGATGTCTATCAGCTGCTCAAAGCTGGATATGACTACGTGTAGATACTTCCACCAGTCAAAAGTCCTAGATGCTGCCATTCTCCAAAGGGAACAGTATCTAATCTGACTACCTTTTATTCAATTTAGTCCATAAACGCCTATGGCAGTGAAATGGCAGAATGGAATCGCAGGCTTGGATTCTAAGAGAAGTAAGCCAAAAGTCAAATGCTCTACTCTATTTATAAGCCCAAGCAATAAATTTGATGCCAGAGGGTAAGTTTTTAAACTAAACTTTAGCTATTTCTATTATTTTACTTTTACTCAACATTTATGAAGGTACTATGCAAGGCACTTCACTATGTGTTATCAGGTATAAAAAGTTCAGATCCAAAATTCAAATTTACAGCCTATTCAGAGAAATTTCCACATGCGAATAACTATTTACTATGACAATGTAGAAATAAAAAAGTCTAAGGGCAAGGATTAAAATGAACCTATAGGATTAATGGAGTAAACTTTCCCTATAAAAGTTTATAGAGTATTCTTTATTCTTCCAAGGTTGTCCTTCCTACTTTGATGTCAGACTGTCTTCTGTGTAATAAAACAGTGGAGCTTACAGTTTTTTCTCCTCATATCTTCATTAGCAAAATAAAGTTAGCCACTAAGCTCTTTCTGCTTGTCCCCATGCCCCTCTCCCAATCTTTTCTGTAGTTTACTGATTCATGTAATCGAAAGGTCTAAGTTCTCCTAATGAATAGAACTCAAAACAGCAAAAATTAAAAGAATTCATCAAAGGAGTAGGTTTTGAGTTGAATCCTAAAGAGAACTCTGAACGTTAAGACTCTGGGGTTGCCTAAAGTGGCAGGAAAATCACAGAAACAGGCAAGGTGAGGGCTGAATTGGGGACTACAGAGGAGGCCAATGCTGACCTAAAACAGAATGGTGGCAACAAGAAAGGAAAAGGGAACACATGTAAGAGACATTAGCAGTAGAACCTGAAAACTAGATACGGAAGGAAGAGGGATAAAAACACAAATATGATCTACTCTGTGACAAGATATCTCTAATACCGAATATTCTAATGACATACTTGGCTAAGTGCCAGAGAGGTTCCTGTCTTGCTTCACAGTGCAGAATCCCAAGTAAGACTCCCACAGCTTCCTTACTCCTATACTGTTAATTATCCTTGAAGGAAAAGTTATTGCTATGGGAGTTGATCTATGCTATGTAGAAAACACGTTAAAAATAGAAAAATCACTTATTAAAAAAAGAAAAAAGAAACCACCCCAATCTCAATTGGTACAGCTGCTATTAAATTTTCAAATTTTATTGCAGAAAAAAATCGCTTTTTAGCTAATGTTGATTTTAAGAAGACATGAGTAACTGTCTAAATCTTAAATTATCAAAGTCATTCTAAAAAATTACCACTTAAAATTTATATTAATCAAGGAAAACAAGTCAAGGCCTAAGAGATCCTAAAAACAAATAGGAAAACTATACATAAATCCATTGAAACTTTAAATAGATACAGATGATTTTTAACTTATTGCTTCTACTCATCAGTATTTTTATGATTTTTCCACAATGAACATATATTACCAGTGTGGAAAATAAATTAATGCTTATTATATACTAGTCATATAACATCATACTTCTTTAATAAAACTCTTTTGAAAGCCTTCTAGCCATAGTCCTTTTTCAATCAAGTTCTGCTAGTAACATAAGGTAGCATAACATATCCAAAGTAGAACACATGTTCCCCATGTTCCTTTCTGGTCTGCTTAAATGCAGGCTCTGATATTTTCTAGTTACATAATCTTGGCCAAATTACTTAACTTCTCTAAGCTCTAGTTTTCTCAACTACGAAATGAGAATGCAAATAATCCATACCACAGAGGTTGTATAAATTCTATGAGAATGTAGGTAAAAGTACAGGGCCTAAACAAAAATAAACCCTCAATAAATAATTTGCCTAATGTCTCAAAGCCAAGTAAAGCAACGTACAATAATGCAGAAGACACTGTCTCATGAAGAGTTTTCAGCAGTGAAGTTTAATGTGGGTGGGAAAATGTCCAAGCTATAGACCGTGGAACCTCAGGCTTCAATGTAGAAAAATACTGGCCTTCAAAACACCCAGGTGATATACTGTAGTATTACAAATGTCCTTATAGAAAGTATTAAATAGGGGCTCCTGGGTGGCTCAGTCGTTAAGCGTCTGCCTTCGGCTCAGGTCATGATCCCGGGGTCCTGGGATGGAGCCCCGCATTGGGCTCCCTGCTCATCAGGAAGCCTGCTTCTCCCTCTCCCACTCCCCCTACTTGTATTCCCTCTCTCGCTGTGATTCTCTCTGTCAAATAAATAAATAAAATCTTAAAAAAAAAAGTATTAAATAGCATACCTCATGATTGATGACAGTCCAACCACAAGATGAATCACTGTCACTGGAATTTTCAGACATTTTTCAGGTCTATAAATACAAAAACATGTTGTCATGTTGGGTACATTTTTAAAAAATTCTATAGGAAGCACTGTATGTGCCCAAGTATGAAATATGGCTTACTGCCTACTTTCTAGGTAGAAACTGAGACAATCCAACCATAGATTTATCATGCAGGACATATAACTGCATACCTGTATGAACAAACACAACCAAACTTTTAAGACATCCTCCTGAGCTAGAATAGTACAGACAGTCATACGGTAGGAATAAAGAAGCTGAATCTGAAAGAAAATGTAGGATTTGGCCAAGCAGAACTGAAGGGAAAGGAAAAGCCAATTTGACTGTGTGGGTAAATCAAGGGTTGAGAGACCAAATAGGGGAGTGGAAGAGCTCCCGGGCCAAGCAAAATGAAGTCTATTGTGTTGGCAACATGAAGCAATTGAGATTTTTCAAGCAGGGAAGAAACATGATCAGTTTTTATGAAAATAACGGTATCAGCAATAAATACTTCACCTGAATTAAAATAGGGGAAAAAAGACCAGAGATGGTTAGAAACTTGTGGTCATTGACAATAATAACCTAAACTTAACCTAAACCTAAACTTAAGTCCTAAACCAGCACATATACTACTGGTCACTCTACCTGGTTTGTTTTCCCCTTTCTATCTGAAACTCCTATTTAAACTTCAAGACCAAGCTAATTAAATGGTATCTTACTGGCTTTGTTCTATACATTTAAGTCCTATAAATCCTTCTATTATTGTACATACACTGAGAACACATAAATCCAACTTGATGGTTGGTGTTCTAACAGAAAGTTCTACTGCAGACAATTTAATATGGAACCAGTGTTCAAATTAGAACAAGGCAAAAAATATTGGTCTAAATCTTCCATTAGTGATTCCAGAAAAATTAATGTTTTAAAAGGAGAAGGTGCTGGGGCACCTGGGTGGCTCAGTCGGTTAAACATCAGACTCTTGATTTCGGCTCCAGTTATGAACTCAGGGTCATGAGATCAAGCCCCACGTTGGGCTCCACGCTGGGCATGGAGCCTGCTTAAGATTCTTTTTCTCCCTCTGCCCCTACTCTCCCCTAAAAATAATATTAAAATAAAATGAGAAGATGCTTGGTCACTAACGATATAAAAATTAGCATGTTTTCAAACAAATTATTCAAAGGCTAAAATAAGATATAAAGATGATTGTATGACTTTTACTGTCATGTTAGAGCACTTTCTAGTAAGTTCACCTGAAGTCATTCAATTACTTGATTTACTACTTATAAATGATTAGGGCCCATGCAGTTTATAACTATAAATTTAAAGGTAAACTCTTACAGTGCAATGTCTTCTTTCCAGTAGAGATTACCCCAAAGGCTATAGTCTGCATACCCCACAGGGTATTAACCAATTTTTATGTCTTAGAAATTTTATTTCAGCATTCCTTATTAAATGGACTATATAACTCCCAATTCCTCATTGAACCAGTTTTTATGAGTTTAAAAAAACCTTTTGATATGTTACTATTTGTACTTGAAGTCTTTTATAACAATCTGAAAATTATGGGTTAACATATAAGACTACATAAAGACTGAGCAGGAGGAAAGAATGGTCAAAAAAGGCTTTATAAATGAGGTTGCAATGTTTAAGACATGCAAGAGAGCATTTTTTTTTTACCTGAATTAGTTACCAAAATTTAAAGAGAACACAAAATGTACTGTTTCCCCATTAAAAAAAAAAAAAAATGATCCCTCTCCCTCTACTGTTCCCTCTCCTGTGCTCTCTCTCTGTCAAATAAATAAAATAAAATCTTGAAAAAAAAAAAAAGACACTGGAAGGATTCCCCAAAAGAACAGAAAAAGCATTACAGAGCAAAAACAAAGGGAGAAAAAATTAAATATGAAAGTTCTAAGCAAGGCAATTAATTTAGTATGAGTTGAATATTAAAAGAAAATCAGATATGAATCTTTAAAAGTGCATGTATTAAGATGAGGAAGCAATCAAAGAGCCCTAGACCTGCAGGATACAAGCCATCAGCACAATACTCCCCAGAGAAGAGGAGCACCTATGTTTAACCAGGACTGATGAGTGGGAGGGAACAAAGGAGAAGGGAAGGGGTGAAAAGATTTTAGAAGACATGAAAGATTGTTTTTTAAAGAACTGAATAACCAAATATAGAGGAGGGAGAGAGTGTTGGTAGGATAACTCCCAGGTTTCTGGTTTAAGTGACTGGGTAGTTGGAAAACCCATTCTATATGGAAAAAGAAGTGGGATAAAGAAAACTGGCTGAAGTCTAAAAGCATACTTTTTCATCATGTGAAAGATTCTAACCTCCTCTATAAGCTCACATTCTCACTGCTGCTCCATCTCACCCGAGACTTACCAGTGCTTTATTTTGTTAATAACCTTCCAAAATTTGTGGGTTACCAAACCCAATCAGAGATATTTAATGTATATTATCTCCTACCCTTCTCTTGGTAATTTCCATTAAACAGTTCTTTTAAACAGTTCCTAGCACTTGTTTTGTAACAAAGTAATCTAATAGCTCAGGTGATGAAATTAACAAAGACAACGTTTCAAAATAAAGTTATATACATTGCTAAATTGGAAAAACTTTAGCATATGTGAGTTTTTCAAATCAAGGAGCCCACTTAAATTAGGCCCCAGTTTAATTCTTTGTTTACTCAACTTGAAGGAAGACCAAGTTTGACATGTATCCCAAATGAGAAAAAGACTACCAGCCACAACACCAGAGAAACAGTTTGAATCAGTAAAATTCACAGCCCTACTAAAGAATTCTTTTAAGTCAGCAATTCTCAAAAAGTTAGGTGCACTGCAATTAAAGCAAAATTTTAAAAAAGTAAATTTCTGAGCCCCACCGTAGACACACTGACTCTAAAAGCTGCCATTGTATCTCAACCTCCCCACTTGTCAGTGATCTTCCTGAAATGATAATTTTATATATTACTCCTTTAAAATGTTAAGATTTTCATACTGTCTTTCGGATAAAGCCCAAAGGCATTGTATATCTAATGCTTTGTCTCTAGCATCTCATCTTCTCTCCATCCATTCCCTCTCCCCTCATGATTTTGATTATTTTGACCAAAGGTAAATGCACAAACCCTTCCCATTTTAAGAGCTTTATTAATAATTTAGAAATATGCAGAGTTTATGGGAAGTTACAAAGGCATAAAGAATACAAAGTTATAAAGCTGAGGGTACTTAATAAAGATTACAAACTTGAAGCATTTATACTAGATTTAGGATAACTAAAACTTCACTTTGACCCAAAAACCCAGGCAAGTCTAACTCCTTATCCATTCCTGCTTCCACTGCCTAACCCAACGTCATTTCCCACTTCAATTACAGTGACAGCTCCCTAATGGATCTCCACCTGTGATCAATTCCCTTCCAGTCACTTCTTCAGAAGTCTGCCCACACTAACTTTATCCTAAAACATAAATCTGATCATTTAAACTACTGAATCACACTGCCTTCAGATAAAATCCAAAGTCTTAAGAGATTTCAGAACAGGAGACATTATTTAAATTGACTCTCACTTCAGAAGAAATCCTAAGGAACATTTCTTCACAACCTGTAAGATTTTATATATAGAACTCTATGGAACAGAATGATAATACATGATAATCCATGTAGTCTCATCTCATTTATGAAGCTACTTACAGCAGCTGTCCAATTCCACATTGGTATAATCACATTCTTCAGCAGACAGGAGGCCTAAGGTGAATACCATTTTAAATTCATTCCTTTATCCATCTGTTCAACATTTATTGAATTCTTCGCACTTGCTAGGTATTGAAAATACTATATATCAATATATAAAACAGATAGGAGTCTTGCCTCCTGGGGCTTAAATTCTATTCGTAGTAGACTATGTTGAAATTTATCTGAGCCCTGTGCTCAAGGAAAGCAAGGAACATTGAAAAATCTCCCAGTCCTGTTTTGTCTTCTGACAAATGACCAACTGCAAAGGACCAACCTGCCCTCACAAAATCCCAGTTAAAAGTCACTTCCATCCTCTTCATGATTCCCTTGTTTACTTGTCCCTATAAAACCCCTTGATTTTCTCCCTGAGATGTTTCTCATTAATGAATTTTCTCCATATTGTAATAGTCTGAACTAAAATCATCTCAATTGTATTGTGCATTTCATCTTCCACACTGGAGACATTCAATAAACAATATAAACAGCTAGAATATACAGTGAATTTGATGGTTTATTTCCTACTATGGAGAAAACAGGAGGAGTACAGAAAATGCTGGGTGGGAGAGGATTCATTTTTAAAAACAGTCAGGAAAAGCTTCATTAACAAAGTATATTTGAGGGGTGCCTGGGTGGCTCAGTCTGCCTTCGGCTCCGGTCATGATCCCAGGGTCCTGGGAAAGACGCCCACATCCAGCTCCCTGCTCAGCGGCAAGCCTGCGTCTCCCTCTCCCCTCACCCCTCTCTGTCTGCCTGCCACTCTCCCTGCCTGTGTGTGCACGCTCTCGCTCTCTCTGTCAAATAAATAAAATCTAAAAACAAAACAAGAAAGTATATTTGAGTAACTATTTGAATAGGTAAGGAAATCATTATGCAGTTAACTGGGGGAAGAGCATTTCTGACCAAACAGCAGGTACATAGTTGGAATGAAGCCAGCCTGCATCTCTGAGTAACAACAACGAGGCCTGTGTGATAAAGAAGAGTGGCCTAGCAAGAAAGTAGGAAGAGGTGAGGACAGAGCTAACAGGCAGGGGACGGACCATGGAGGGCCTTACAGATCCTAACACTTTTTAGCTTTTTACTCTGACTGAAACTAAAAGTCACGAGAATTATGAGGAAAGAAACAGATCATTCTGGTAGCCTTATTGAGACAGCACTGTGGTGGACAGCAAAGGCAGAAGCAGGTAGGTCATTGGCAAAGCTACAATAATCCAGCTGAGAGATGATGGTGGTGTGGACCAGGGTGGTAGCTGTGAAGACAGTCAGAAGTGGACAGATAACACATGTATTCTGAAGGTACGGCTAGCTAACAGCACTTCCCAAAATATTGAATGTAAGGTGTGAAAGATGACTCCTGGACTAAACAAATACAAAAATGAAACTGCCACTGAGACAGGAAGGCTTCAAAAGCAGTAGGTTCTGAAAAGAAAACTGGTGAACTGTTTTGGGGCATTAAATTTGAGACAGCGATTTTATCACATCCAAGTGGAAACATCAAGCAGGAAGCTGGAAACTGAACTTAGGGGATATGGGCTAAAGATGTAACTGTAAAATAATTTAGGTGGCAGTTGTCAAAAGTAATAACACAGCAACAGTATTAATTTTATCTCATAAAGTACAACTGGAGTGTTACCTGATATGATGGTGCCCCTCATCCTTCCTGAGTAGCTACATTTTACTATGAAAAAGGATACGGTTTCCTATCACCATATCTTCTAGAATTAGATATGATGAAGAAGAATGGGGGCATTATTCTCCCACACGTCCATAATTCCAATGTAAGCCAACCAATGGGCTGTCAGCAAAGGTCCCCAAAGTGCCACTGTACTATAAATGCGATCAAGAGGTGTCAGTCTAGCTAACTTTCAAGAACCTTTTTCTAAATGTTTTTCAAAGGCTCCTGAACTTTCACCTCCCCCTAAAGGGTATCAAAATGCCTGGTTTAAACCAGATTTCATTTTAAGAAAGGAAGAGAATCCAAGATCCCAAGTAATAAAAACTTTTAAAATGTCCTTTATACTCTATTTTTTGTCCAATAACAACCCTACAGAAATAGTTTAAATGAGACTACCCTAACCTGGAACATAAATATTACATTCATTCAGTCAGTCGGCACTTATGGATAGCTATGCTATGTGCCAGGCATGCATTATTCCAAGTGCTGTATCCAGCACAGCAGGGCGGCAGAACACCAGGACCTCCCCTGAAGAGAGTTCATATTCTAGTGCCACAAACAAGCAGAATACATAGTAAACCAGTTGGTGGCAAGTACTGTGGAGAAAAATAAAGCATGAAAGGGGAAAACTGAATGCAGGGAATGGGGGGTGGATCAGATTTTTAAGTAAGGTTAGGGAAGGTCTCCTACCAAAATAGGAAGGCACCTATTTCTCCATAACCTTAACAGGGTAATGGCCCTCTTTAATTTCTGATCACCTCATGAGCAAAAACAATCTCCTTATTTTAATCTGCATTTCCCAGGTAACTTAGCGGGATTATACGTCTTTCCCAATGTTTATTGGCTATCCTTATTTCTTTTTCTGTAAATTATCTAATGTTCCTAGGTTACACTGGTCCGTCCCCTGCCTGTTACACTTTATTGATTTGTAAAGTTCTTCATAAACTGGCTCATGAAATAACTCACTGTTACACTTATCACAAATATTTACTTCTAAAATGCTTCAATTTTTTAAAAATACCTTCTACCACAAATATGTTTTTAAATTTTATGCAGTCAAAGGTAGAGAATGGAGAACAGGGTGTCCTTTAAAACTCCTGTATTTTACATCTTGCTTTAGAAAGTCTTTCCAAAGATTACAAAATTATTCTCATATATTTTCTACTAATACTTTTTCAATTTTGGCTTTTACATTTAGCTATTTAAATTTATGTACCCAGATTTTTTCCCTTTTGGTTTTAGAAATTATCCTAATTATTGAAATTCCATACTTTCTATGATTTGAAATGCTATTTTTTATTATATAAAGTTCTATATACATTTATTAATCAGTTTGTGTAGTCTCCATTCTGTATTCTTTGTACCAATACAATGCTAAGGTAATTATCATGGTACTTATCACTAGTATCATTTTTCAGCTCTTTCCTTGGTCCCTTCCTAAACATAAACAACCACTCTAAACACTTATGTACAAGCAAAGATGAAACTGATTGCAGGTTACATACAATACTAAGTACTAGAATTTTTTTTTTCTTCCCATTTAAAAGTCTCCCCCTGACCTTGAGGATAAGTATTCTCTACAAAGTCTAGGGAGATATTCAGAAGCTTTCACTACCTGCTCTAACCTAGCAATCACTTAGGTCTCCCTGAACTCTTACCTGGTCAAAACAATCTACTTACTGTCTGTCTCCTAAATACAGAATGGACAGCCCTACCTCCATGTCTTCACTTACTCAAGTTACACTTCCTGGAATGCTTTCCTCCTTCCTTTCTTCTGATCTCTATATTTAAAGCTCAGCCCTCCTCCACGAAAGTTTTCCTAGATCACAGTTTCTGACACAATGGTCTCTCCTTCCCCTGAATTTACAGCATTTACTTCTTACTTCTTAGCATAACTTGCCTAATGGTAGTTTATATTACTCTTTTCTTTGAGTAACTTTGCTTATTAGTATTATGTTCAAGGCTTTGATAAAGGTCTCCAATTTTAGCCCCACCCCTAAATTTGCCTCCGTTAAACAGCATAGTTGTATTTTTTTAATGCTGCCTATTTTCAAAAGGGATTTAGAGCCACTAAAATCACTAACCACCACAATGAAGACATCAAGAAAGAAAAGCTTAAGAAATCCACAATCATCTAACAATTTCACCTACTCTTCAGCTTCCCGGTAAAGTCTCCAGCAGCAAGGAAAGAAAATTTGATGACACCTAATGCCACATCACCCCAGTGGTCTTACCCAGTTACTGTACTCCTCAGCTCTAAAAAGACCTCTTACAAAAGCCTAGCAGAATCTATTAAAAAAAAAAAAAAAAGATGAAAGTCTCCAGCTGGAGCTGGCTTCTGTATCACATATTCATCTTACTTTCAGCAGTCAAATGATGATACTCTTGCATCTATCAGGAGACCAGCTTTTCTGATGTAATACTGAAGATGCTCTCTGTTTCGTATTAAAAACAGTAAAGTCTAGTTCAGATTTTTGCAAATGCATTTTACTCTCTAACAGTGTAGCAGAGACAGCCCCCATAAAAGTGCTACACCTTAACCTTACTCCAACATAAACTCTTTGTTGTGATGCCATGGATCTACATTAACAAGTCACTAAAAAAAGAGCCCTACTAAACTCATCATCTTGTTCTTTGAAACTGTTAGTAAGCACATACTGCACTACATTTTCAAGCATCTTCTTTAGAAAAATCATCAGTAGAAATTTCTGATTTTAGTGTTAGAATAAATGAGCTTATCCTGAACAGTTGGCTTCAGTAATGGGAAGAGTTTTCCCTCGTGATACCTATCCTTGGTAAAAATATAGACATCATAATGTATATTGTATGTAAAAGAGTATCTTCATCCTTGGTTCCATTTTATAATTCCTACCTACTATGTTCCCTCTATCTCACTCTTCTCTTCTACTTTTGTTACCTTCCTGAATTTTATATATGTTACCTTCCAAACATTTTATATAAGCACTGGGGTCAACAAGTTTCCTACCTTACTTTTCCCAATTAGCTGTTTAACAAATTTTTTAATGTTTTCAAAATTATTCAAAAATGACTAATGACTACATAATGTATTGTTATATTTATCATAGCTTATTACCCTATTAATGGATGTTTTTAAGTTGCTGATGAGTTTTTATCATCAATGAAAAACAGTGATGCAAGAAATAAGTCATCTAAGACTTTTATTAAGTAAGATGGTTCTGTCACTATGCTTTACGGTAATTTGGTGAATTCACATTTAAAAAGTTATTCTGACACACGGGCACCTGGGTGGCTCAGTCGGTTAAGTATCTGACTCTTGATTTTGGCTTAGGTCAATGATCTCAGGGTTGTGAAATCGAGCCCCACATTGGGCTCTGTGCTGGGCATGGGACCTGCTTAAGATTCTCCCTCTCCTTCCCCCGCCACCCAACAAAAAATTTTGACAAATACTTCTGTAGTTAGATGGTGAGAAATGTGTCTTTTTCAGGAATTAAGCAGTCTTCAATCTGTTCACTGTGGGAGGGAAGATCCACTGTATCTGTTTTCTTTTTTCAAAGTAGTCTAATCTTAAGTGATGGGTCAGTTTATACTTTTCTTTTTACTATCTACAATGCCAACCCTATTTCAGTCCCCAAATTCTAGCAATAAATAAACCTGGCTTAGGAGTACCTAGTACCCCCCTAGGCCTTTGTGCTATGGGAAACTAAGTACTACCCTAGGGAAGTTGATTGCAAGCTTACTGGCTAGAATGATTAGGTAAATCCTTTATTTGAAAAAGACTAAGTTTCTATAGGACTTTTAAACTGTTATAGCAGATAAATCTTGCAACATATTTTCACCAAGCAAAGGCAAAGCTAAATGGCTTTCCAAAAACATCAAGGACAAAAGATTTGATAGGCAATTCTGAAAATGGAACTAAGTGCTGTCTGTCATTTTGGATGCTCAAAACATAACACAAAAGCTTCCCACCATTGGTATAAAAGGTAGAGGATAAAAGAGATGCAGAAATACAACAGCCACTTTCACATAAAATATTTTTGAATTAAAAAAAGAAAGCAAATTTCATTATTCTCCTATCCTGCCTCCCAAAGGGGGGAAAAAAAGCTTTTTGCCAAGTTGCATCATTCAGGAATCACAGCCTCCGTTAAACTTCATAAACATGAAGTTACAAAAGATTGAATATGTCATCTTTTGTTTGCCTTGTGAAAGATCTGCAATATAAGGCTTCATAAAACTTTAAGACCACCTGGTAAAATAGGGCTAAAGATTTTAAACATACAAAATGAAACCACAAAAAGACTCAAAGAAAATGGAAAATAGCTTTATAATCCTTAGGTGAATAGGATCTTTTTCTAAGCTTTACACAAAACCCAAAAATTGTAAAGGAAAAGATCTTATATAAAAATCATACACTTGTTTGCCAAGTCACTATATAAGAGAAAAATATCTGTGACATGTATGAAAGAGTTTTCAAAACACTTCAAGTACACCAATAAACCAGTAAGAAAAAGGTTAAAACACTGAGTGGACAATTTAGCAAGCGGGGCACATGGGTGGCTCAGCGGTTAAGCGGCTGCCTTTGGCTCAGGTCATGATCCCAGGGTCCTGGAATCAAGTCCCGCATCAGGCTCCCTGCTCAGCAGGTAGCCTGCTTCTCCCTCTGCCTGCCGCTCCCCCTGCTTGTGCTCTCTCTCTATCAAATAAATAAATAAAATCTTTTACAAAGGAAAAGTCTTTGAGGAAATCTTATATAAAAAAAAATTTTTAGCAATTTATGGAAGACATAAAAATAACTTAAATACTGAAAAAATGCTCAAACTTACTACTAAATAACACAGAGAGAAGCAAAATTATTTTAATGCCTAACCAATTAACAAAGACTAAACAGGTAAGTTAGATAAGATATGGGAAAATAGGCATTGTAAACAGTGGAAATGTATATTATCATCCTTTCAGTGATTTTTTTTTTCTTAAGTTTTATTTAAGTAACCTCTATACCCCACTTGGGGCTGGAACTCACAACCCCTAGATCAACAGCCACCTGTTCTTCTGACTGAGGCAGCCAGGCACCGCTTCTTTCAGTAATTTTTAAGAACAAATTTTACAGGCAGATACCCTGTAACCCACCAATTCTCTTTCATTTCGTATTCATTTCATTTCTAGGAATTTATCTGATAGAAATACTCACATGAGTATGAAAATATATACACATATTTGTAAGAATGGCTGATGGAACAACTTTTATAATATAAAATTAGGAAGTGGAAGGTCTACCAAGAGTGAATTTACTAAAATTAAAATTTGTAGTTCCGTAATTAATGCAGCCATTAAAAAGAATGAGTAGATCATCATGCCTTGACATGGAGAAATATCAATATATTTTAAAAAGCAAGACAAATATGTAGAGTAAAATGCTATTTATATTAATCTATATGCAATACTAAAATTTTCTAAAATTTTTCTAAAATTTCTTTCAAATCTAAAAAAAACCAAAATTACATGTATCTGCTAAATTTTCAATGACCACTTATTAATTTTAGAGTCAGCAGAAAAAATATTTTTTTCTAAAATAAAAAGACAAACCCAATTTTAAGTACAGTATATGACTGATACAAATCCAATCATCTTCTGGATGACCAGTTTCTTCAAGACAAGTCAAAGGGCGGGCACCTGGGTGGCTCAGCTGGTTAAGCGACTGCCTTCGGCTCAGGTCATGATCCTGGAGTCCCAGGATTGAATCCCACACTGGGCTCCCAGCTCAGCAGGGAGTTGGCTTCTCCCTCTGACCCTCTTCCCTCTCGTGCTCTCTATCTCTCATTCTCTCTCTCAAATAAATAAATAAAATCTTTAAAAAAAAAAAAGAAGTCAAGGGCTTAAAGGAGTCATAGAAAAATGTTTACTATCTGAGGTATGAGAAATTTACGGTGGAAAACTAACACTTTGATGAAAACAGGGCTTTGATGAGTCCACAGTGCAGTAGTTATGGCATTAAGATGTGAGTTCTATGGCTGCCGCTTGGTTACTATATTCATCATATGAGTGGATGCAAAGACAACCATAACCTATCTATAGTAAGTTGCCCTCTCCTAGTTCTAATAGAGTGGGATTTCATTTAAAACACTGAAATCTATCACTAAAGATAGGTGTCTGGGAAAAGAAAAAAAATCTAGAACAGAGTACTAATTTCACTTCATCCATGCCGAGGAAAAAGGCACCAACGCGATTACATGCAGCAGATTAACCTTCTGATGTAGAAAATAAATTAAGAAGTGAGTCAATACACAATTTCTTCACAAGTTTCCTTCTATGTTGTAACATCCCTCAATTGGGAAACAAAAGCAACTACTACCATATTTGAAGATAAAAGTACTCCTTTTGCTTCCATCTAAAAGAAGCCACACCTTTGATAAGAAGTCTGAAATGAAGTGAGTCAACAATATGAATTCAAACACTGTGGGGAAATGAAGATGCCTATTAGTATGTAAACATTCCTTTCACCAGGTATGCTCATTCTGAGAAACGATCCTGGCTTTCCGAGACTGTTATATCTTAATTCTGGAAGAGCCTAAAAGAGCCAACACATACATAAACTTGACCAGGCTCTATACTCACTTGGGCACCATGGGCCCCTGGTGGTACCGTTTTCCCTTTCACGAATAAATAAGTAAAACTATTGGGTTTTGCCTCTTTGTTTTCCTCTATTCTCAAATTTTTAAAAAATAATTCATTTTTGCTTATTAAAAATACATATTCATCATATATCTATACCTTTTAATTCACCTAATTTTATGAAAAACAAAGGGATTTTCATTTCCATTGTTTTCCATTTTTAAAAATACCAATTAAACATACATTGTTACTTTTTAGTGGTAATATTAGAAAATGTTAGTAAAGATACTGAGTTATCAACTAATCATATAAACAGCTGTTACCAACCAGTGCATGATACATAACATATTCCTTTGCCTTTCACTTATATTTACTCTCATAAAGTCCTCAGAAAAGTTTCTAAAACACTTTTTTTCTTGAATGTTCTGTATGCCCACCTTACTTAAAGTTAATCTCAAGGGTCTGATGCTGTAATAGGCAGGGCTGACTTCCCCAGAAGGTGTCTAAGCTCTAAACTATTTCTGAAAGACCAATGCTTACACATGCAATGTATCTCTCAGAGGACCTAGGATTTCATATTCAGTGTAGGCTCAATGTTATGAAATCAACTTAAAGTAACATTTTAGAACATTAAACACATTTAGAACATTAAAAAACATCCACTTCCTACTGTCAGAAGTTAGAATGATGATCTTCCTTAGACTTTAGATGTGCAAAAAAAAAAAAATCAAAACCAAAATTAAAAGCCCAACCATAAAAAGCACACTGCAGTTTCAGGACCTTTAATGCAGCAGAGTGCAAAGTCACAGTCAGGAGAGGGGCCAAGTTTCCTTCAACCTAGAAAAAGCCAAAAGCTCTACCAAAATTTCAAATTAAGATACCATTTGACTGGGGCGCCTGGGTGGCTCAGATAGTTAAGTGTCTGCCTTCGGCTCAGGTCATGATCCCAGCGTCCTGGGATCGAGTCCCGCATCGGGTTCCCTGCTCTGCGGGAAGCCTGCTTCTCCCTCTGCCTCTCTCTCTCTCTCTGACTCTCATGAATAAATAAATAAAAAAAAAAAAATTTAAAAAAAAGATACCATTTGACTGTTCCATCAAACTTCCCAGTCAAGAAATACATATCACATTCTTACCACACTTCAAATGCACAATATACTTTATGTATTGGCCTACTTATATGTAGGCCAATAGTACTTTGTAGGGGCAGATCACTCTGCCACTTACAAAGTGATGTCATTTTCATACCTGATTTGAGCTTCACAAATACCCCATGAAGTAAGGTAATTGGCTATTATATACAATGTACACATGGAAACAAGACAGTCACAAATTATGCACTCAACATCATTAAACATCCTGATTCCCATTCCAATGCTCTTTTTACAGTAATTTCATCATGATCGTAACACGAACCAGAAGGTTTTAGGATAGTGATTTATGGACAAATACTAAAGAAAAATTAGATTTCTGACTTCCTGTAATGAAGGAGGAAAATCTTTGACTCACTTTACTTATTTTTTAATAATTCCTTCAAAAAACCTACCAGCCCTTAAACAAGTTTCCACACATCAGATGCCCTTTAAAAAAAGGAAATCCCTAAACTTATCAGTTACTTCCAATCCTTCCCACATTATAGGGCTAAATTTCATCTTAGAACTCAAACTGAGAAACTTTTTTCAAGTTTATCTGGTGCAGTACCTTTGAAACACACATCCCTAATTTGTTTTAATCTAGTCAAAACTGTAAAACTGCCAGCAAGGAAATTCTTGAAAATGTAACTTATCACATACATTACGGCAACTTCCTCACCTAACCACACATAAACATGCAAACAATCCAGCCTCTAGTAGTTCTGCATTGTTAGATGAGTCTGCATTTTCTGTTTTAAAATATTCTGGGCTTAACAGGCCTTGCTGCTGTGTCCACGTTCTTTACATGTCAGAAACTACTGCTCTAGGATCTTAACAGTTCATACTCATCTAGCTTTTTAAAATCTTTATTTAACTTAGATAAGAATACAACTACACAATAGAGACTACAATACTATGGAACCAGTTAGTAAATCAAACATGTTAATCAATTTGTTTCTTATGCCCTGTAAATGGACTCAATTATCTAGTAAGATATTGAGCTAACACAATACACAATATATACAAAATTAAAAGATCATAAAATAGTGAAAAAGAATTGAAATTTGAGGAGGAAGCAAAGCTTCAAAGAAAATAAAATACGAATACTATAGCTTGAAAAACAAACAAAAAAAAGCTTCAGAATGGATATTGTTTTAAGACTTAATGGATACTTGGAGTTGAGGTTAAACCTCAATTTTTCAGGGCTGATAATTGCAAAAATACATAGAATATTCCTACAGAAGACCAATGTGACCCTTTCTTTAGGACAGAAAACAAAATGTGGGCTAAATAATATGCTTCTTACCCATTCATATCCAACATATCTATAATGGAAAATAAAAGTAAGCACAATCCAAAATATCAGTACTATATAAAACACGGTACTCAAAGTGATTTAATGAAAACAAGCTTTAAAATCCCCCATTTCATCATTGCTTAACTTCTTTATTTCCACTGGCAAATGCTTACAAATAATAAATTTAAAATTCTCCTATCTCTAGGTCTTTTCAGATTAATATGCCCATCTTTTGTCACCTGATAGACTTACAGGAATAATCAATATTGCACTGCCTTAACTAAAGACTAAGCACTTTTGTCATTGATTTTACCATACAAAATGAAAACAGATTAAAATGAGATGTACAAATGCTAAGAATTATTGTCATATCTGGGGCTTTTTTTCCTTTTTAATCCAATGAATGCATTTCTTGCCCCTCCAGATAAATAATTTACACTTAAATTAATCTGTGGATGCAGTAACGGGCTCTGTGTAGGTTTTTTGTTGTTGCTTATTTGCTTTTTAAAGCAACGTTTAAATGGTCTATGGAATTGCTGCACCTGTATCCTTTTCTTAAACTAAGTTTTTTTCCTCGGAAAATACCAGAAAATATAAAGAAAAAGTCATTTATGGTTTCACCATCTGATCACTTTTATAACTATCTTTTCAACTTATTTTTAGTAGACATGACCACTTCTGGTTCTATAGTTTCATTTACAAAATTGGAATTATATTTTCTAACCTGTTTTCACTTAAAAAGTATTTCCCACACCCTTGAATATTATTTGAGAATGATTTTTATTTAATTAACTTCTTTAACTAGAATCCTATCCTTCGCTTAAAGGGTTAAAAATTACGCATTAAAATAATACCCTCACTTTCTCCTGTCCCTTCACCTTTATGATGAGAACTCGGCAAAGAATAGTAAACCATTCACACTAGCATCCAAGGTGTAATATATTGTATCCCCCTGAGAAACGTGGGATCTAGTAAGATTCAAACCTTAAACCAAAAATATGAAGCGCTAAGAGACAGTTCAAGCACTATCCAATGGATGTAACCCTACTGGAGGAGGCAAATCTAAAATTCGCAGGACTCGTTACCTATTCTAGCTACAAGAAAGCTCCACTTCGTTTTTAAATAAAGCAATTGTGAAGCAGTGCAAATTTCACCCACCCAACAAAGCACCGTAATTGACTGAGTTCGTTAAAATTGCCGCTCCCAATGGCAGAGCTGGATTCATTAAACAAAGATAAATATGTAGAGCATACAAGGAACTGTGTGGACAGCTGCTACAGTGGAGTTATCGTTTAGGAAGACCACGCTAAAGTGGGCCGGTTGAGGGGGAAAAGGATAAGGAAGGGGATCTGATCACTGTCAGCCTGGCGTATAAGCAGAAATCTCAGCTGCATTATTTAATATTTAATCCTTCTATTCCTGGCATCACGGGGCTCAAACGTCACCAAAAAAGATGGGCCGGCTAAAAAAAACCGGCCGGGTGACGCACATAACATCTTACCATATGGATTCTCATCAATCAAGACCAAGAAGTGCCCCAGCCAGCCTAGTGAAGGAAGAAGGGTCCCCTCGGCCATCAGCTCCCCCGATTCCCTGGTACGCCGCTCCGGTCCGCAAGCAGGGATCGGAGGCTGCAAGACCTCCCGACCCTATGCCTCAGGGGCCGGATCACCTGGGGGGCTGCGGACTCGCGTTCCCACACCACCCTTGAGCCACCTTCTGCCGGGAGTCAGCCACCCCCCAAGCAGCCCCTGCCGGAGCAGCCCCCAGGCTCAGAAAAGACCCCGCCAATGCCTCCGCCAGACAATTCAGCAGTGGGTGCCGGACAGGGCCCCGACAGGCGGCCGAGACTCCTCTCCCGGGGTCCCAACCCACCCAGGGCCGTACCTGAACGGGCAGCGCCACCTCCGCCCGACTGTGTAGACTGTCGCGGTGGCGGCGGTCACAGCTCCGACACAGTGACGCCTCACTTAAAAACAACAACCTGCTCGCTGGCGTCCGCAGCCGGGAGGCGGTGGCCGGGGGGGCGCCGCAGCGCATGCCGGGACTCGTAGTCCCTACCTCTCCTCATGTCGGGCGCGGGAGGAGGGAAGAACTACGACTCCCGAAGAGGAGCGCAGCCCGCCCTGGCTCGGCGGCAGGAAACTAGGCGGGGCGGCAGCGATCCCCACAACATCCGGGCCCCGGCACTAGAGAGGCTCCGCGGCCGGTTGCTATGGAGACGGGCGGCTACCACCACTCTAAAGGATTCGCGGTTTCACCCCGAGGGCGGCTCCCTGGATTAGGCGGATTAGTTGATACCTATTGATCTAGCGGACGGTTCACGATTTCTTTGTGGCTTTAATTGGATCTAGTAAAAAGGCTTCTCCTCAGAGCGCGCGCTAGTCTTCTTGCCATCCGCTGCCGGGAAAGACTGCGTTTGCCGAAAAAATAAAGAAGATACCGAGAATGACCGAGTACGACTGGGTGGGTGTGGGCAGAGGGCTGAATGTTTTTGACAGTTGGTATTCCTTGCTATAAATTTGGGGCACCCCGCACCGCCACTCGCCCCACCCCCCAAGAAACACCTTTCTGGGCAACCAGTGGGCTACACAGATGTAAATGTGCATCGCGTTGAGCCAGAATTGCCTCTGGAAGTATAAAATGATTGGGGATGGTGTGCAACTGCGGTGATGGCTTTAAATGAGAAAAACGTACCTTGTTAATTTTACATTTTTTTACACTGTGCCTCGTTCAAAAGGACAAGAGCAAAAAAAAAAAAAAAATATGGTGCACTTGTATTCACTTTTGGTGGAAACGTAGAAAGGTTTAAGGTTAAACTTAAGGTTCTGTCCCCCAATTGTGGCAAAAAAAAAAAAAAGATAAATAAGAAAAGCAATAACAAGGAGAATGATGGCACTGAGCAGAAACAAAAGGTGCCTCAAAATTAGACTTTTGGAGGGTTTTTTGTTTGCTTTTGGTGTTGCTATAGTTAACATCACCTGTGACTACAACATAAAAAGATGATTTTTTAATCTTAAAATTACAGCTTCCATAAAGAGCATTTTTATTATCTCAATGACTTCTTATTTATCTTTTTAAAAATGTGTATGAGGAAGAAGTTTGAAAAGTCACAGTGGCTTGGCTTTCTCTAATTCCAGGGGAGCCTGAAAATTACATTAGTGAGAAAGCTAATACCATCTCTTTGTGGATTTTTATTCTTTTCAAGGCACTTTTACAGTCATTTTTTAAGACAGTCAATTTTAGAAGAATCACTTACAATTTTAATTAACTTTCTTATACTTAAGTAAATAATATTTGCTGATCCTATGTGTAACCTGGCAGAGTATTTAAAATAATCCTTTTACTACTCTTTGTATAAGGCTGTTTTGTTTTTAATTGTATCAATTTGACCTCCACATTTTAAGAATATCAGATTTGAAGAGGGTGAAACCCAAATAAGAAAACTGCAGTGACCTATGACAAAAAGTAAAAGCAATGAGTATTTTGTTTCTGAGTCTGTGAACATTTGTGAATTATCCTGGAAGTCAAAAAGATTCAGGTAGACCCTAACATTTCCTGATTATGTGGTACAAATTATGCCAACAAAATTTATCAGCTAATTTGTCCTCTGTTTTGACTAGATTTGGTTTATTACATTTTGGGCCAAAGATGATCAGAAGGTAGTAGAAGGTGATTGATGAGAGTCAGTCCTCTGTGACTGAGGTTGCCATGGGCAACCTGACTGGGTATCCATAAAGTAAGTTAGAGTTGGTACTTTTTCCTATAAATCACAGGGGAGCCACCTTCCACCTAAAAAGCTTTCCCTGTACTCCAGAAACCTAGACATTTTGAGAAAACCTGACTTGTTGAGATACCATAGGATTCTGGTGACTTGCTATTATCCAGTGTCTGTGCTCTTGATACTTGAAACAAATTAATTGGCAGTGTCACAAAGAAGTAGCAAGATCTGATGAGTTCTACTTCCAGCTTTGCCAGCTTCCTACAAGATTATGAATATGAAGTATTAGTCAACTGGACTATACTAATGTAGTGTTATTAACCTGTAAACTTCAGAACTGAATCTGGAACACCATCCATATGCATTGAGGTAAACCTGAAAGAAAATGGTAAAAACTAATTCCATGTATATAGCAATTTATCACTTACATCCAATTTTCTTTCATTTTATCTCCAAAACCACAAGAATTATGACAGTGTTTTTGTTTGTCTTGCTTTGTTTTTACCAATTTACAGATAATACACAGAGGTGAAATCATGGTAAGGGATTGGAACCTAGGTCACAGTTACTGCCTGGTACTACTCCAACAACACTGTATTGATATTCATTCAAATCTGAACAAAGGAAAAGAAAGTGGATTAACTACTTCATATTTCCAGAATTGGGCTCAGCTTTCAAAACAAATTAGGTTCCTGACCTTCAGAAACTTAACTTGGCAAGATATTTAGTAGAATAAACCAGGAATTCAGGACGAGCTCAATTATGCTAAAGAGGAACCTAACTAATCTAACCCAAATTTGAAACTCAAAAAGGTTTTATCCTCACTTAAGTCTGACACAACAGCACTGTAAACATTCTTATCTTCATTCTAGAGGAAGAAATTGAGATTATGTTACTAGTATTAAAGATTTAGAATTCATAAAGGGTCTCAGCTTCATGAATCACAAGAATCTAGAATCTTCAAAGAAAAGGCACTTTAATGCATGTAAACAATCTTCTATTTAATACAACCTTAAAAGATCAGTTACTGTACACTGCCAACTACCATGAAGTTATTTAGATATAATAATGTAACTTCTAATCCAGAAGGATTTAAATCTTAAGTATTCTCAATATTTTTAAGTACTGCCAAATTTTTTTCTTGTATTTTTAACTACCAAATTTTTTTGCCTATTTGGACACCACAGAACACACTTATTAAGAGCTTATCACAAATGAGAAGCCCTATCATAAGTAAATCTACATATCCCTTTATATACTTATTGAATAACAAAATCAGTTCTGTTAAAAAGAAAAACAGGGGCCAAGGTGGAGTCACTTGTCCCCAGGACAGCAAAGGAAGATTTAATTGCACTTTCAGCCTCTCCAGGAAAGGAATTTTAAGCCAATCAATCTGGAATTTTCTTGTCAACACCAATGAGGTGATCTGTTACCTGGGCCCGACCTCTCCTTCCCCCAGAGGAAAACCAGGGGATCTGCTTGATAAGAACCTCTGTCCTTGGGGAACCTGGGTGGATCAGTCCCTTAAGCCTCTGCCTTGGCTCAGGTCATGATCCCAGGGTCCTGGAATCGAGCCCCGCCTCAGGCTCACTGCTCAGTGGAGAGCCTGCTTCTCCCTCTCCCTCTTCTCCTCCCCCTGCTTATGCTGCTTTCTCTGTCAATAAAAAAAAAAAAAAAAAAAAAGAACCTCTTTCCTTACCCTAAGGGGAAATTCTACTGGATATTCTTTCCTGCTTTGTCAAAGATTAGTTGACCATAAAGTTGAGGGTCCATTTCTGGGTTCTCTATTCTGTTCCATTGATCTATGTGTCTCTTTTTGCTTTTTAATATTTTTTAAATTTAAATTCAATTAAATAACATATAATGTACTCTTAGCCTCAGATGTAGAGTTCAGTGATTCATCAGTCTTCTGTATTACCCAGTATCCTTATATCACATGCTCTCCTTAATGTCCATCAACCAGTTATCCTGGCCCCCAGGTTACCCTCCACTCCAGCAAACCTCAGTTTGTTTCCTATGATTAAGAGTCTCTTATGGTTTGTCTTCCTCTCTGATTTCATCTTGTTTTATATTTCCCTCCCTTGCCCTATAAGCCTCTGTTTTGTTTCTTAAATTCCACATATGAATGAGATCATAATTGTCTTTCTCTGATTGGCTTATTGCAATTAACATAATACCCTCTAGTTCCAACCACGTCATCAAAAATGGCAAGATTTCTTTTTTTTTTTTGATGGCTGAGTACTATTCTATACACACACACACACACACACACACTCACTCACACACACATGCTTCTTTATCCATAGTTTGGCTATGGGGACATTGCTGCTATAAACATTGGGGTGCAGGTGCCCCTTCAGATCACTACATTTGTATCTTTGGGGTAAATACCCACTAGTGCAATTGCTGGGTCGTAGTGTAGCTCTATTTTCAACTTTTTGAGAAACCTCCACACTGTTTTCCAGAGTGGCTGCACCAGCTTGCATTCCCACCAACGGTGTAGGAGGGTTCCCCTTTCTCCACATCCTCGCCAACATCTGTCGTTTCCTGACTTGTTCATTTTAGCCATTCTGACTGGTGTGGTGGTATCTCGTTGTGGTTTTGATTTGTATTTCCCTGATGCCGAGTGATGTGGCATTTTTTTTCATGTGTCTTTTGGCCATTTGGATGTCTTCTTTGGAGAACTGTCTGTTCATGTCTTCTGCCCATTTCTTCATTCGATTATTTGTTCTTTGGGTGTTGAGTTTGATCAGTTTTTTTTTATAGATTTTGGGTACTAGCCCTTTATCTGGTAAGACATTTACAAATATCTTCTCCCATTCTACTGGTTGTCTTTCAGTTTTGTTGACTGTTTCCTTTGCTGTGCAAAAGCTTTTTATCTTGATGAAGTCCCAATAGTTCATTTTTGCCCTTGCTTCCTTTGCCTTTGGCAATGTTTCTAGGAAGAAGTAGCTGTGGCTGAGGTCACAGAGGTTGCTGCCTGTGTCCTCCTCAAGGATTTTGATGGATTCCTGTCTCACGTTGAGGTCTTTCATCCATTTTGAGTCTATTTTTGTGTGCGGTGTAAGGAAATGGTCCAGTTTCATTCTTCTGCATGTGTCTGTCCAATTTTCCCAACACCATTTGTTGAAGAGACTGTCTTTTTTCCATCGGATATTCTTTCCTGCTTTGTCGAAAGTTGTGCTTAGTTGTTCTTAGTTGACCATAGAGTTGAGGGTCCATTTCTGGGTTCTCTATTCTGTTTCATTGATCTATGTGTCTGTTTTTGTGCCAGTACCGTGCTGTCTTAATGATTACAGCCTTGTAATAGAGCTTAAAGCCTGGAATTGTGATGCCACCAGCTTTGGTTTCTTTTTCAACATTCCTCTGGCTATCTGGGGTCTTTTCTGGTTCCATACAAATTTTAGGATTATTTGTTCCAGCTCTGTGAAAAAAGTTGATGGTATTTTGGTAGGGATTGCATTGAATGTGTAGATACACATTTTCACAATATTTGTTCCTCCAGTCCATGAACATGGAACGTTTTTCCATTTCTTTGTGTCTTCCTCAATTTCTTTCATGAGTGTTCTATAGTTTTCTGAGTACAGATCCTTTGCCTCTTTGGTTAGGTTTATTCCTAGGTATCTTATGGGTTTTGGTGCAATTGTAAATGGGATCGATTCCTTAATTTCTTTCTTCTGCCTCATTGTTAGTGTATAGAAATGCAACTGATTTCTGTGCATTGATTTTATATCCTGTCACATTGCTGAATTCCTGTATGAGTTCTAGCAATTTGGGGGTGGAGTCTTTTGGGTTTTCCACATAGAGTATCATGTCATCTGTGCAGAGAGAGAGTTTGACTTCTTCTTTGCCGATTCAGATGCCTTTTATTTCTTTTTGTTGTCTGATTGCTGAGGCTAGGACTTCTAGTATTATGTTGAACAACAGTGGTGAGAGTGGACATCCCTGCTGTGTTCCTGACCTTAGGGGAAAAACTCCCAGTTTTTCCCCACTGAGAATGATATTCACTGTGGGCTTTTCATAGATGGCTTTTATGATATTGAGGTATGTTCCCCCTATCCCTACACTGTGAAGAGTTTTAATCAAGAAAGGATGCTGTACTTTGTCAAATGCTTTTTCTGCCTCTATTGAGAAAATCACATGGTTCTTGTCCTTTATTTATTTATGTAGTATATCACATTGGTTGATTTGCAGATGTTAAACCACTCTTGCAGCCCAGGAATAAATCCCACTTGGTCATGGTGAATAATCCTTTTAATTCACTGTTGGATCCTGTTGGCTAGTATCTTAGTGAGAATTTTGGCATCCATGCTCATCAGAGATATTGATCTGTAATTCTCCTTTTTGGTGGGGTCTTTGTCTGGTTTAGGGATCAAGGTAATGCTGGCCTCATAGAACGAGTTTGGAAGTTTTCCTTCCATATCTAGTTTTTGAAAGAGCTTCAAAAGAATAAGTATTAATTCTTCTTTAAATGTTTGAAAGAATTCCCGTGGGAAGCCATGCAGCCCTGGACTCTTGTATTTTAGGAGATTTCTGATTATTGCTTCAGTTTCCTTGCTGTTCAGGTTTTCTATTTCTTCCTGTTTCAGTTTTGGTAGTTTCTATGTCTCTAGGAATGCATCCATTTCTTCCAGATTGCCTAATTTGTTGGCATATAGTTGCTCATAATATGTTCTTATAATTGTTTGTATTTCTTCGGTGTCAGTTGTGATCTCTCCTCTTTCATTCATGATTTCATTTATTTGGGTCCTTTCTCTCTTTTTTTGCTATGTCTGGCTAGGGGTTTATCAATCTTATCCTTTCAAAGAACCAGCTCCTAGTTTCACTGATCTGTTCTACTGTTCTTTTGGTTTCTATTTCAGTGATTTCTGCTCTAATATTTATTAATTCTCCTCTCCTCCTGGGTTTAGGCTTTATTTGCTGTTCTTTCTCCAGCTCCTCGAGGCATAGGGTTAGGTTGTGTATTTGAGACCTGTCTTGTTTCTTGAGAAAGGCTTGTATCCTTTGCTGCATCCCAAAGGTTTTGAACAGTTGTGTTTTCATTTTCATTTGTTTCTGTGAATTTTTAAATTCTTCCTTAATTTCCTGGTTGACCCATTCATTCTTTAGTAGGATGCTCTTTAACCTCCATGTATTTGAGTTTTCCCAAATTTCCTCTTACGATTAAGTTCAAGTTTCAAAGCATTGTGGTTTGAAAATATGCAGGGAATGATCCCAGTCTTTTATTACTGGTTGAGACCTGATTTGTGACCCACTATCTGATCTATTCTGGAGAATATTCCATGTGCACTCAAGAAGAATGTGTATTCTGTTCCTTTTGGATGAAATGCTCTTAATATATTTGTAAAGTCCATCTGGGCCAGTGTGTCATTCAAAGCCCTTGTTTTCTTGTTGATTTTCTGCTTAGATGATCTGTCCATTGCAATGAGTGGGGTGTTAAAGTCCCCTACTATTATTGTATTATTATCAATGTGATTCTTTAATTTTGTTATTAATTGGTTTATATAATTGGCTGCTCCCATGTTAGGGGCATAAATATTTACAATTGTTAGATGTTCTTGTTGGATAGACCCTTTAATTATGATATAGTGTCCTTCCTCATCTCTTACTACAGTCTTTGGTTTAAAATCTAATTTATCTGATATAAGGATTGCTAACCCAGCTTTCTTTTGATGTCCATTAGCATGATAAATGGTTTTCCACCCCTCACTTTCAATCTGGAGTTGTCTTTGGGTCTAAAATGAGTCTCTCACAGATGGCATATTGATAGGCCTTGCTCTTTTATCCAGTCTGATACCTTCTGTCTTTTGATTGGGGCATTTAGCCCATTTACATTCAGAGTAACTATTGAAAGATATGAATTTATTCATATCTTTGAGATATGAACATCTCATTGTATTAGATGTGTAATCTCATCTAATGTATGTTTACATTAGATGTATCTAATGTATTAGATTGTATTGTGATACATTAGATTACAATTGTATCTAATGTATTAGATACAATTATCTAATTGTATTAGATAGTTAATTAATTGTATTATATGTATAATACAATTATATTGTATTATATACAATGTATTATATTACCTGTAATACAATGTTGTATTGTATTACCTGTAAAGTGACTCTTTCTGTATATTGTCTCTGTTCCTTTGTCATCTATGTTACTTTTGGGCTCTCTCTTTGCTTACAGGATCCCCTTTAATATTTCTTGCTGGGCTGGTTTACTATTATATGTCGGGGTGTTTACCTATTTTTATTGACTTTGTGGGGGGTTCTCTGTGCCTTCTGGACTTGAATGCCTGTTTCCTACCTCAGATTAGGGAAGTTCTCAGCTATAATTTGCTCCAGTATGCCTTCTGCCCCTCACTCACTCTTTCCTCTTCTTCTGGGATCCAATTATTCTAATATTGTCTTGCTTCATGGTATCACTTATCTCTCAAATTCTCCCCATCATGATCCAGTAGTTGTTTCTCTCTTTTTCTCAGCTTCTTTATTCTCCATCATTTGGTCTTCTATATCACTAATTCTTTCTTCTGCCTCATTTATCTAGCAGGTAGAGCCTCCATTTTTTTATTACATCTCATTGTCTTTTTTTTATTTCAACTTGATTAGATTTTTGTTCTTTTATTTCTCCAGAAAGGGATTCTCTAGTGTCTTCTATACTTTTTTCAAGCCTAACTAGTATCTTTATAATCGTTATTCTGAACTCTAGTTCCAACATCTTACTTATGTCCGTACTGATTAGGTCCCTGGCAGAAGTACTGCCTCTTGTTTTTTTGAGATGAGTTTTTCTGTCTTGTCATTCTGTCCAGAGAAGAATAGATAAACAAGAGAACAAAATACTAAAATGTCAACAATGACCCCAGAGAAATATATGCTAAACAAATCAGAAGAAACCTGAAACCATAAATAAATAAATAAATAAATAAGAGAGAATAAAATCAGGTAGGTGACTAGAACAGAGAAATACACTGGATCCTGTGTGTATTTTGGTCTCTTTGTTAGAAAACTAGATCCCAAAACTGTAAAGAAAGAAAAACAAATATGCACAAAAATAAAATTAAATACAGAGAAAGGATATAATGTAAGGGTAAAAATGAAAATTAAAAGACAAAAACAACAACAGTAAAAAGGAATATAAACAGCAGGTTAACAGAACAGAGTATCCTGGGTACATTTTGGTCTGTTTGTTAGAAGAAAATATATCCCAAAATTGTAAAGAAAGAAAAACATATCTATATCTATATCTATATATATATATATATATAAAATTAAATACATTGAAATGATAGAATGTAACCATAAAGATGAAAATAAAAAAAGACTTAAAAAAATGAGAGAATATGATCAGAGAGGTGAAGAGAACAGAGCAATACAGTAGATTCTGGGTGTATTTTTGTCTGTTTGTTAGAAGAAACTGCATCCCAAAATTGTAAAGAAAGAAAAACTTATATATATACAAAAGTAAAATTAAATACAATGAAAGGATAGAATGTAACTGTAAAACGTAAATATTAGACTTTAAAAAAGAGTTGATAAGTTGATTGAAAAGGAAAGAAAAAAATTAAAATTGAAAGACTTTTTAAAGACTCATGAGAGAAAACCATGAATTCTATATACTATTTTCCTCTACCGCTAGAGTTTTTCAATTCTGTATGATTGTTAAACTTGGTCTTAGCTGAATGTTCTTGCTGATCTTGTTGCTCCAGTTCTCAGGTGTATTTGCCCTGGGTGGAATTGCATTTAGCCAAGGGGCCAGGCTGAGTAATCTGCTCTGGTTTGCTTTATGTGCCTTTTTTTCTCTGAAGGCTTTCCCTGCCATTTTAGAGGATGAGAATGAAAATGGTGGCCTCCCAATCTCCAGCCCCATAACTGGAAGCTCAGGGCCCTACTCCTCAGTGCACCTTCAGGGAAAAGCAGTCAATCACTCCTGTCTCCCTGGTCTCCATATGCACTCTGTGCTCACCCAGCCTGTGACCAAGCGTTTCTATCTCAGGCACGTGACTCTGTTTTGAGTCTCCAAACCCCACAGACTCTGCAGTGTGCACCTGCACAGCTCCTTCCGGGGAAGGGTGGAGGGGTCTCACCGTGGTTCTACTGCCTGCTGGGGCCCTGCTTGGAGAGCAGTTGCCCGACTGTGTTCATGGTTTATGGCAACTCTGAGCTGAAAGTCCACTCTCGGGCTCACTAATTGCAGCTGGCTTCCCCACTCCAGTGCCTGGGAAATCTGCCGCACTCAGGCACCTTCATTTTTTTGTGACCCCGGGGATCCTGAGACCACACTATCCCACCTAGGATTCCACCCCACTTCCCCATCTGAGCGCCTTTCAGGCAGGGATGTCCCTCACCAGAGCAGACCTCTAAAAGTTCCGCTCTGCTGCTATATCACTTTCCAGTAGCCTGCTCAGAAAGGCTACCTTCTCCTCCCCTCCATGGTTACCTTCCAATATATTGCCTCAGATTCACTTCTCCCCACCTCCTACCTTGCAGAAAGTGGTTGCTTTTCTGTTTGTAGAGTTGCAGCAATTCTTTTCTTAGAGTCCCATTTGAGTTCACAGGTGTTCAGAATGATTTGATAGCTATCTAGCTGAATTCCTAGGACCAGACAAAACTAAGGTCTCCTACTCCTCTGCCATCTTGGACCTTAATCCTTGAAACAATATTTTCTCTTGCTAGTAACTTATCCTTCCTATGAAAACCTTCCATTTGTACCACTCAGGATGCTGCCTGATTTGTGAGTTGCTTAATAAAGCCAATTAGATCTTCAAATTTACTTGCTTGAATTTTGTTTTTTAACAGTCACTATTGCTACATTTGGAAGTTCCTAATAGCCGAGTCCTCAGATTAGGAAACAAAACCATCTAATCCATCTCCTTTATTTTATATTTATAGACAGATTGTATATTTATATCCTTGTAAAATAATTTCATCAAAGTCACATAGCTATTAGTGCCAATATCAGAACGCAGAACTGGTGACACCTAATAGGTGCTTTTTACAGCTCTTACAGCAGAAGATATGCAAATACCAATAAGATTCCCAATTAGTCTGCTTGACATGTTCTTGTATAAGCCATGCAGGTTATGATTATGGCCTTCTCTCTCCCCACACTCCTTTGCCTATCTCCCAGAGGCCTCTTTAACTCCTAGTCACATCTTTCATAACAAATATGTGTAGCCAGTACTCACAATGTCATATAGGGCTCAGCAGCGTGAGCATCACCTGGGACTTTGTTAGAAATGCAGAATCTTGGCCCTACACCAGACCTGAGTCAGAATCTACTTTTTAACCAGATTCCTGTGTATTTCATATGCACATAAAAGTAAGAGAAGCACTGTACAAAAGAACATTACTATGGATAAAGGACTTCTAGTTTCAGATAACTTCTGAGGGTTATTGGTAGGTAAGATTTTGTTTTTGATTAGCAAAGTCAAAGGAATGAAGTGGGCCCTAAACGTGGCAGGGTCAGTGGTAGCTGGAGGTTCTAGCAAGATAAATATTCATAAAATAATGGTCTAATTCCCAAGAACTGAGCAATGAAGTTTTTCTCAGGCCAAAGGTTAAGCCTCTCAGTTCAGTATACCAATACAATAGAACAATAACTAAACACCTCAAACCTTTGTCAATTAAAATGTCAATCTTTAAAGAAATGGATAGTTGACATGGAAAACTTGAGGAAAAAAAGACCAGCAATCTCATCTCTAACACCTATGTTTGCAATAAGGTAATTCACATTAAGAAAAAGGCTTTTTTCCTGGGGCGCCTGGGTGGCTCAGTCGTTAAGCATCTGCCTTCGGCTCAGGTCATGATCCCATGGTCCTGGGATCAAGCCCCGCATTGGGCTCCCTGCTCTGCTGGAAGCCTGCTTCTCCCTCTCCCACTCCCCCTGCATGTGTTCTCTCTCTCGCTGTGTCTCTCTCTGTCAAATAAATAAATAAAATCTTTAAAAAAAAAAAAAGAAAAGAAAAAGGCTTTTCCCCTTACGCAAATACAGCAGCAAATCAAGCACTCTTAGACTGGATTTTCAAGAAGATCCAAATGATTTCTCAAAAGTACTGAAAGAAGCTCTTCTGAAAAGTTACTTTGCCTTATGATTGTTATTAAGGCAAAGCATGAGAACATAATATACTACTCTATGATATCACTTCATTTTATAAACTGTATGTTTATAAACTTTATAATTTCTATGGAATAAATGATATTTTAAAAAGATGATATTTAAAAAGAACAAATAATCCAGGCTCCCTTATTTTACAAACAGAAAACTGAAGTAAAGAGAATCAGACTTACCCAAATTCTCACATTCCCAGCAAGTCCAGGAGACTACAACCTGGGTCTCATAACTCCAGTGCTCTTTTCATTAAACTTGATTCAGATTTTTAAATCCCTTAATCACAGAAAAATAATTCCAAAAAGTTTATTAAGGATACCGTTCAAGTAGAACATTAATAGTTGACTGAAGAGTTGATTAAATATGGTTTTATAGTACTGTTAAATGAAAAGGTAGGTTTTAGGGATGTTATTCCGGGGAAAACATTTTAACTCAGGTTCATTTCAACTTGTGACACCTTTTTATTTTTCAAGATTATAACCAGCCACAAGTACATTTAAAACATGAGTAGATATAAGATGGTATATGTATGTTCTTACTTATGGTTCTTATATATATTTATGATTTTCCCAACTAGAAACACAAGCAAAATTGAATTTATAAAGGATTAACCACTGGAAGTCATCAGAAAAAAATAATAAGCTATTACAATCTCAAAATGAAGGTTATTAAACAAACAAAAAAAAATCTTTAGTACCAGAATTTAGGCAATCCCATCAGGTTGGAATTATACTGAGATAATTAAGCCAAGGCAGGGTTAATATTCATCTTCACCAATGTAAACTGAGGAAGAAACATAACTATTTAAGAAACTATTTTCAAGTACTTAATTTGTATATTTAGCATAAACAATATAATCAAAATTAACATCCATTTAACCAGTACATGTTTCAGTTCTTTTATTATAAGTAATGTTGTAGACTGATTTTTTACTACAATTAAGTTTCTTAGACTTAAAACCTAAAATTTCCCAGGATTCAAAGTCATTAACAGTTTTTAGTTCTTCATACATTTCATTAATTTTTTTAAATGGAGTTACATTAATTTACCTGACAATCATCAATACAAAGTGCTCTTTCACTACCAGATTGGGTATGGGTTTTCATTTACATTTTTTAAAATACAGTTATGTTTCCTACCAAGATACATTTTATCTTTTAGAATAGCTATCTTTGCTTCATCAGAGTTGCAATATTTTGCCTATTATTTTTTACATAGGAATAAAAATGTTTATGAGTTAAATACATTAATCCTTTGTCATTCTTTCTAGGTAATGTTCCCAGTCTGTGGTTTACCTTTTAATTTTGGTTAGCTGTATCTTCAGGTATAAATAAGACAATTAAATACCTCAATCCCTTCCTTTATAATTTCTTTTGTCACTTTTAAATTTATAATGTCCTCCTTTCTCAGAGGGTTAAAAATACCTTTCTCCTAGTTTCTGGTTTTTTTATAATGTGATTTTTAGTCAGCGTGTATTTAATTCATCTGAAGTTTATTTTGATAATATTTGAAGGCAAAGATATATATTTTTGAAAATAGCTAGCTAGTTTCCCAACATCATTTACTGAGTTGGTTTCCTATATGTTTGTCTTCGATATAATAAATTGTAAGGCTTAGGAATTTTGTATTATTTATCACTGCATTTCCAACATCTAACAATGTGTGGCACACAGTAGGCACTCAATAAGTATTTGCTGAATCAATGAATGAATGATAGTTTATATAGTCTGTTCCATTTGAATTCTCTCATCTTCATTAGTGAAGCTTGATGTTTTTAATAGACTTGACTTTACTAAGGATAAAGCATGTTATATGCATGTGCTAGAAAGCTATGTGCGCTTTTGCATCCATTCTTTTCAATATCTTTCTCCCTTGTATCCCCAAATAGCTAAATTATTTGTATTTTAAGTATCTATTAAACTATATGTATATATACACATATTTAATTTATATATTAAAAATTGTAGTAAGTTGCACCACCAGCTACCCAATGTTTGTCCAGAACCCTACTAGTCATCCTTGATCTGTCCCTCATCACCACCCACATTCAGTCAATCACCAGACCCTGTGAATTCTACTTCCAAAATATATTTCAAATTTGTTTACTTATCTCCCTCTCTATACCACCACCCTACTATAGATCATTGTCATTAGTCACTTGGACTGCCATAGCTCCTTTCTACATCCATTCAAGGCTCAGACAGCAGCCAAGTTAATCATACAAAAACTTGTTACTTAATGAGATGCATCTCCTTAGAACCCTTCAATAGCTTTCCATTGCTTTTACCATAAAGATCCATATTTTTAACAGAGTTAACAAGACCCCTCAGGATCTGGCCTCTCTCCCTTTATTCTCATCTCAGTCATTTTCACCCTAACTTACTTGACTTTGGCCATGCTGAGTTTATCTTTGTTCCCATTTCTATCTTTTCCTGGCCTTCCAGTCTTAGATTCAATGATATTCACTAAATTGGCCTTTCTTAGCCTCCATACTAGGTTAGAACCCTCTATAAATTTTCATAAATATCTTGTATTTTTTTCTCCATAGCACTTACCACAATTGTAATTATTAGTTGCCTAATTATTTGCTTAATGGTTATGCCCACAAGGCTAAAATCCCTAAATGTTTATCTTGTTCTTTTCTCATTCTAGAATTCAGCAGTATGTCTTCTTCTAACTATGACTTCTTGCAGATTTTCTCCATGATTTACAAATGTTTTGATAAATTCTCATGATTCTAGTACAGGATTTTTAAAAGCTATCTTATACATACTTTTGATAAGTTTACTTTGTACAGACATTATGTCATTTAATGAGGACTAGCCACTGCCCTCAAGAGAACAGAATTCCTGAAAAAGTGAAGTGGACACTTTTTTGTTTTGTTTTTTTCCAGGTTTATTGAGATAAAATTGACATATAACAGTGTGTAAGTTTAAGGTGTATTACACAATTTCTTGTATGTATGTATTGTGAAATGATTACCACAATAAGGTTAACACATTCATCACCTCACATAATTAAAATTATTTTTGTGCTGAGAACATTTAAAATCTACTCTCTTAACAACTTTCAAGTATATAATAAAGTATTGGTAACTATACTCATCATGCTGTACATTAGATCCCTTGAAATTATTCTTCTTATAACTGGAAGTTTGTACTCATTGACCAACATCTCTCCATTTCCCCAACCCCCTGAAAACCATCATTCTTCTGTTTCAAAGAGTTTGACTTTTTAAAAATTTTAGATTCATATATATGTGAGATTCTAGTATTCTTTGTCTGACTTAGTTCACTTTGCATAACGCCCTCCATGTTTGAAATGGCAGGATTTCCTTCTTTTTATGGATGATTAATATTCATGTGTGTATGTATACATGAGAATATAGTATGCTACATCTTTATCCATTCATCCGTTAATGGACATATCTTGGCTATTATTGCAAATAATACTGCAACGAACATGGGGGTGCAGATATCCCTTTGAGATAGTGATTTCACTTCATTTGGATATATACCCAGAACGGGGATTGCTGGATCATATGGTAATACTAATTTTAATTTTTAATTTTTTGAGATATCTCCATACTGTTTTCTATAGTTGCTGCATCAGTTTGCATTCCCACCAACAGTTTACAAGTGTTGCCTTTTCTTCACATCCTCACCAACGCTTGTTATTTGACACTAGCCTTTCTAACAGGCATGGGATGATATCTCATTGTGGTTTTAATTTGCGTCTTTCTGATCATTAATAATGTTGAACACCTTCTCACGTTCCTGGTGACCGTCTGTCAGTCTGATCTGGAAAAATGTCTATTCAGGTCCTCTGCTCGTTTTTAATCAGATTATGTTTTGCTATTACATTGTATGAGCTCCTTGTATATTTTGGATACTAACCCTTTATCAATATGGTTTGCAAATATTTTCTCCCATTCTGTAGGTTGTCTCTTCATTCTTTTGGTTAACTTCTTTTGCTGTGCAGAAGCTTTTCAGTTTGATGCACTCACTTGTTATTTTTGCTTTTGTTGCTTACGCTTTGGGTGTCATATCCAAAAAATCTATGCCAAGAATGACATGACAGAGCTTTCCTCTGTGTTCTTTTCTTGGAGCTTTGTGGTTTCAGGTCTAACATTTAAGTCTTTAATTCATTTTGAGTTAATTTTTGTGAATGATATGTATAAGACAGGGTTGATGCTAACTTTAGTTTTGTTTTTTTTTTCCAAAATTTTATAATTGAGAATGATTTGATGTGTTTATATTTTAGGACAAGAAATGTGCTTCAACTTCAAATTCAGGCACAGAAGTGAAACCTGAACAATTTCCTCCTTGTGTGAACCCTGGCAATCCTGTGTTTTCATGTATGTTGGACCCAAAGACACTCCATACAGCTACCTCACTATCAAAATCTAAGATGATTATGTATAAAACCAATTCATGTAATTATGGTGAATTTTTACCTATGCCACAGTTTTTTCCCTGCAGTTATACTCCAAGGGAGCAAGTATTTTCAAGCCACATTAGAGCTACTGGATTTTATCAAAATAACTCTCTAAACACTACACCTGATAGAACCAGAACCCTTGACTTTCCTAATTTTCAACATACTCTATGAAAATATATTCCTTTGTATATTTAAGAGAAAGTATACTCAGGAAAAATGAGTTTTAAATCTAAGGCTAGAATACCTAACTTGGAACATAAAAGTATTTGAATTAGTTAAAAGAATACCTTTAAGAAATAAAGCATTTGAACTGATAACTGAATGAAAATAAAAATGTGTTCAAAATAGAATAAAAAGTAGACATGTTTTAGTACATCTTGGCTTTATTTAGTACATGCTCTCCAAAAGTTTTAAAAGGCTTTCAAGATCTCAGTTGTCCACTGAGTATATTCATCAAGACAAAGAAACACAGGAGCACTAAGAAAAAAATTGAATTAAGGAAGACTGACCAGTAATTTCCCAGTTTTATGTTATTTCAACTAAGGGCTTAGAACCTGGGAGAAAGTTAGTTTCCACTGCTAGACTAGTGGAAGAAAAGACCTGTTATTCATTCATTCATTTCGCAAATATTTATAGAAGGCCTACTTATGACAGGCACCATACAATGCAAATGAAACACAGAAATAAAAGACAATGTCTTTTATTGTTTAAATGAATAATATTTTAGGGGACTGAGATTAGCAAATTAATAAAATGTGATAATTTCTGTAAAGTACGCAAAAGGTCTTTCAGACACAAAGACAGATTGCTCAAATTCAGACCAAGGACATCAGGAGAAGCATCCTGGAGAAGGTAAAATCAAATCAAAAGAAAGGTCATCCAGGAAGAAGAAGCAATACATATAAGAGTACAAAGATGCTAGAGATGTGGTACTTTTTTTATAAACACAAATAATATGATATATCCTTAACACAGTGTGAGCAGTGGTAGATGATGGACTATACTATTCTTCAAACTCTGTAATTCCACTGTATACAAAGATTTATTTATTTATTTCAGCTGCCATCTGTCATAACCACACTTGAGTCTGAGTACCTTTATGGAAAAAAAATCACTGTTAGTTTCAGGCTCAGGTTCTAACATCAATTAGAAAAATAATCTTGTGAGTTCCTAGGGCATCAGAAAAGTTGGATCTTCTGTTTACAAAAAATGGTTTGATGTGAGGAAATAGCTCAAACTCTGACTCATGAGGATTTCCCAAATACCTCAAAATTTGAGATTTGATAATGACACAAGCAAAAAGAAAAATTAGTTTTGTTCATGTCCTTTAAAACATCAAAAATCCAGAATTGCACAAGATATCCAGGTGAATAAAGCAAATTTAAAAATTTGAGTTTAGTAGCCTCTGCAAAATCTATATAACCTGTTTTTCCCCTTCACTGCAGGTACTCAATCTGTGGCAAGGGAAGTCAACTTTTTTGTTTTTTAAAGATTTTTATTTATTTGTCAGAGAGAGCGAGCACAAGCAGGGGGAGCAGCAGAAGGAGAGTGAGAAGCAGGCTCCTCACTGAGCAAGGAGCCTGATGTGGGACTCGATCCCAGAACCCTGGGATCATGACCTGAGCTGAAGGCAGACGCTTAATGACTGAGCCACCCAGGCATCCCAGGGAAGTCAACCTTTTAATATTCAGAATCTAGATATTAACCTAAAGTTTCTTACAATGGCAGGTGGCTAGGTCCTTTTTGTTTTGTTATTGCTAAAATTCTCACATAGGCTATATCTCAGAATTAAGCACATTGTCTGGAATGCCATTATGTAGTCATTCAGTGCCTGTTAAAGTCCAGGGACTCCTGTTGGCACTAAGAGCCTACCCTCATGGAGCTTAGATTCTAGTAAGTTCTAGGAGGAAAAAAAAGACCAAAAAACATATGTATAGATATATATGTGTGTAAGTATATATACATATTTATGTACTGTAATTATTTATGTTTACACATGTTACATACATGTATTATGTTTTATATACATATAGGCATATATTTACATTTATATACATGTATAGATGTGCGTATGTAAATGATATATACATATTTACATGTAAATATTTATGTGTACCTATATATACATATAAAACATGCCAAGTGATAAATGTTATGGGGAAAAATGGAATAGGGTTGGGGGAAAAGGAGTGCTTGGGCAAAGAGTTATATTTGATAGATTAGTCAGGGAAGGTCTCGGATAAGTTGATGTTTGATCATACCCATGAAGGAAGTGAAGGGAGTATCTGGGGAAGGTAGAGCTGTTGTGAGACAATTGAATATGTAGTCTGGAGTTCAAAGGAGAAGTCCAAGTTGAATACAATCAATTGAACAATATACACACAAAGAAATTATCTGAAATCATGAGACTCGATAAGATTATAAAGTATTCATGGAAAAGACCTAAGGACTAAGCTCTAGGGAACTCCAACATTTAGAAGTCAGAGGAATGCATCTGAATTGGTAAAGGAGAAGTCAAATTGTCACTCTGCACAGATGACATGATACTCTATGTGGAAAACCCAAAAGACTCCACCCCCAAATTGCTAGAACTCATACAGGAATTCAGCAATGTGACAGGATATAAAATCAATGCACAGAAATCAGTTGCATTTCTATACACTAACAATGAGACAGAAGAAAGAAATTAAGGAATCGATCCCATTTACAATTGCACCAAAACCCATAAGATACCTAGGAATAAACCTAACCAAAGAGGCAAAGGATCTGTACTCAGAAAACTATAGAACACTCATGAAAGAAATTGAGGAAGACACAAAGAAATGGAAAAACGTTCCATGTTCATGGACTGGAGGAACAAATATTGTGAAAATGTGTATCTACACATTCAATGCAATCCCTACCAAAATACCATCAACTTTTTTCACAGAGCTGGAACAAATAATCCTAAAATTTGTATGGAACCAGAAAAGACCCCAGATAGCCAGAGGAATGTTGAAAAAGAAACCAAAGCTGGTGGCATCACAATTCCAGGCTTTAAGCTCTATTACAAGGCTGTAATCATTAAGACAGCACGGTACTGGCACAAAAACAGACACATAGATCAATGAAACAGAATAGAGAACCCAGAAATGGACCCTCAACTCTATGGTCAACTAAGAACAACTAAGCACAACTTTCGACAAAGCAGGAAAGAATATCCGATGGAAAAAAGACAGTCTCTTCAACAAATGGTGTTGGGAAAATTGGACAGACACATGCAGAAGAATGAAACTGGACCATTTCCTTACACCGCACACAAAAATAGACTCAAAATGGATGAAAGACCTCAACGTGAGACAGGAATCCATCAAAATCCTTGAGGAGGACACAGGCAGCAACCTCTGTGACCTCAGCCGCAGCAACTTCTTCCTAGAAACATCTCCAAAGGCAAGGGAAGCAAGGGCAAAAATGAACTATTGGGACTTCATCAAGATAAAAAGCTTTTGCACAGCAAAGGAAACAGTCAACAAAACTGAAAGACAACCAGTAGAATGGGAGAAGATATTTGTAAATGTCTTACCAGATAAAGGGCTAGTACCCAAAATCTATAAAAAAAAACTGATCAAACTCAACACCCAAAGAACAAATAATCAAATGAAGAAATGGGCAGAAGACATGAACAGACAGTTCTCCAAAGAAGACATCCAAATGGCCAAAAGACACATGAAAAAAAATGCCACATCACTCGGCATCAGGGAAATACAAATCAAAACCACAACGAGATACCACCACACCAGTCAGAATGGCTAAAATGAACAAGTCAGGAAACGACAGATGTTGGCGAGGATGTGGAGAAAGGGGAGCCCTCCTACACCGTTGGTGGGAATGCAAGCTGGTGCAGCCACTCTGGAAAACAGTATGGAGGTTTCTCAAAAAGTTGAAAATAGAGCTACCCTACGACCCAGCAATTGCACTAGTGGGTATTTACCCCAAAGATACAAATGTAGTGATCTGAAGGGGCACCTGCACCCCAATGTTTATAGCAGCAATGTCCCCATAGCCATAGTCAAACTATGGAAAGAGCCCAGATGTCCATTGACAGATGAATGGATAAAGAAGATGTGGTATGTGTGTGTGTGTGTATATATATATATATATATATATATATATATATATATACACATACAATAGAATACTACTCAGCCATCAAAAAAAAAAATGAAATCTTGCCATTTGTGATGATGTGGATGGAACTAGAGGGTATTATGTTAAGTGCAATAAGCCAATCAGAGAAAGACAATTATCATATGATCTCACTCATATGTGGAATTTAAGAAACAAAACAGGATCACAGGGGAAGGGAGGAAAATAGAAAACAAAACAAAATCAGAGAGAGAGAGACAAACCATAAGAGACTCTTAATTATAGGAAACAAAGTGAGGGTTGCTGGAGGTGACGGGGTGGGGGGATGGGGTAACTGGATGATGGACATTAAAGACGGCATGTGATGTAATGGGCAGTTCCCCTGAAATAATTTTTATGTTCTTGTGAGGGAAAAAAAGTAAAACCTATTTAATCTTTAAAAAAAAAGAAGTCAGGGGAATGAATATGAATAAAAAAATGAGACCAAGGAGAAGTGATTACTTAAGGAGGAAGAAATTAGCAAACTAATGCCCAAAAGCCAAGTAAAGAACTTGTTTCAAGAAGAGGGAATGAACCAGCTTTGTGAAATTATCTTGGGAGATAGCACATGGATTGAGACCTGAAGATGTGATTAGGCAATGTGGAGAACATTGATCACCTCAACAAGAAGTGTTTTGGTTAGGTCACAGAATGGAAAACTTTAATAGAATAGGTTAAATTTTTTTTAAAGATTTTATTTTTTTTATTATTTTAGAGAGGGAAAGAGAGAGAGCAGGGGAAGAAGCAGAGGGAAGCAGACTGTGCTGAACACAGAGCTGGACCCAGGGCTCCATCCCACAACCCTGAGATCTTGACCTGAGCCAAAATTAAGAGTCAGATGCTTAACGTACTGAGCCACCCAGACACCCCTGGAATAGGTTTAAGAAAGAATGGCAGTAGTACTTTTTAGTAGTTTTGCTGTATACTGAACAGAGAAACAGAGTGAAAGCTGGAAGTAGACATAGGGGGCCAAAGGTTATTTTTTTAAAGATAGGGATAATGTAGCCTATTTGTATTCTGATGGGATCACATTTTGAGAACTACTGATCTGTACTAATCAGTTCTAAAGATAAAGGTAGCTGAAGACAACTACAGTGTAATGTTTCTTTAATATGGACTAAAAAACTAACGAAGGATAGTTGGAAGAAAGGCAGGCAGGGACAAGGTGCCCTGTCCTAGGAGGAAAACTACCCTTAAAAGGAAAAAGACCCCATCCTGTTATTCTAGGCTTTATTCAATGCCCCAGCCTTGAATCTTCCTACTGGGAGGCCTTATAACTTGTATGTGACAGAAAGGAAGGGAATGGCCTTGGGCGTCCTAACCCAGGCCCAGGGTACCAGCTCAGCAGCCAGTGGTATGTTTAAATAAGGAGCTTGATCTGGTGGTCATGTGGCTGCATGCCTTAGGACAGTGAGGACTGCAACCCTCTTGATCTGAAACACCACCCTGGAAGGAGCCCTCCACCCTTTCCCACATGAAAAATTACCTGATAGGTAGATGAGCACGTGGACAAAAAACTGATTGGGTGACAGATACATGGAGGGTTAATCATTAAAACAGCCCACATGATAAAAGCCCATAAAACCCCCTAGATTTAACCACCAAATCAACAATCCTCTTGGATCCCTTCCCTCTTCAGGAGCTTTGTACTATCCCTCAATAAACTTTGCTTTGATGCCCACCACTCGTCGTCTGATCTACCCTTTCATTCTTCGAAGCAGCATGACCAAGAACCACGGGCGCTAAAGGAAAAGAAATCTTGCAACAAAACTAAACCGCATAAAAAAGAAGCATGGATAGACCATATACAGAATTATTCACCAGCTTATAGTATATTTAGAACTAGGATACATAAGAACAACCTAAAAGAAGCATTAGAATTTGTACTGTAAAATATTAAATTCACCACTTTGTGAGATAAACTATGTAAAGCAGTACATTTTTGGAATATGCTAAAGCACACAAATAAATGAGTTTGTAATTTTTCCAAAAAGAAAGATGCCATTTCAGATAAGTTTGAACAACCAATTCTTGTAGAAAATATCTAAAGCACATTAGGTAAAACACATATACTTTAGGCAAACTTTCCTACCTTTACACGATTATCAGAATATTTGACATTTCACTTCCATTTTTTGACTCATCATTACTGGAAATAAAGCATGAACTCTCAGCTTCAAATAAAATGAACTTTATCCTCCCAAAGGAATATTTTACCGGTTTTTTTAGATCTTCTTTCTTTTAGCTATAAACTAAAAGACTATTAGAAATATAGTTTACACCATCAAAAATCTAATTAATATATCTGACCGAATAAGTTGATTCGTTTTTACCATCTATAATAGCTCAAAATTATTGCGAATTTACTATTTCTATTACTATACTGTTTGTTTTGTTTACTAAACAAAAAATATTTTATTTAGGTCACAAAAAGGCTAAAATGAAGTATAAATACTGTCAAAAGTAGTTCCCTGCAGAGACTATTTGAGATGGTCATAGAGTCATATGCCTTTAAACATTTTAGAAAGGGGAATTACATTTCAAAAACTGTGGACAATGGCAAAGAGAAGATGCTGGTAATCTGGTCATGATTTGAAGATTAAACTTGGTTTTACTGATGGCACATGAGAGTTAGTTCCAGTGAGGTATGTGTCAAAGGTTTATAAATAGAGGTAATTATCCTAAACATAGGAAGGAGGAAGCCTGTTGTGTAGAATTGGAGGCATGATGCCATGAAACATTCCATTCAAACTAATTCTCCTTGTTCTGATTCTGTGTGCTAAAAAATGGAATTCAACTGAGTAAATTTTCAAAGTTTAATTGGCTTTATTCAACAATTCATAAATCAGGCAGCATCCCATCTAGCAAGTAGAAAAGCTCTGAGAAGCTCTACAAAATGGAAGACTTTTAAAGGCAGAAACAGAGCAGGACAAAGAAACTCTTAAGAAAATTTAAAAAAAGGATCTTTTCAGGCAAAGTCACCTTCCTTTGGGAAAAGGATGGGGGTCTATTAAGCAATTTACCTCAGTAGTGCTGATCAGGAAATTCCAGATTGACTGGTTAAAGGTCAAATTCCTGCAATTGTATCTTAGTTTGCTGTCAGTGGGGGCAAGTGACTCAATTTTTTTTAACTTTTTTCATTTTTTAAATTTTTATTTTTTATTACTTTTTAAAATTCCCATATAATTAACATAAAGTGTTATTATTAGTTTCAGGTGTACAATATAGTGATTTAACAACTCTACACATTACTCAGTGCTCATCATGATAAGGGTACTCTTAATTCCTTTCACCTATTTCACCCATCCCCCCATCCACCTCCCCTCTGTCAACTACCAGTTTGTTCTCTACACTTGCGTCTTTTTGTTTTTGGTCTTTTTTTCTTTGTTCATTTGTTTTGTTTCTTAAATTCTACATATGAGTGAAATCACACAGTATTTGTCTTTCTATTTCACTTAGCATTATACCCTCTAGATCCATCCATGTTGTTGCAAATGGAAAAATCTCATTCTCTTTATGGCTGAGTAATATTCCATTGTAGATACCATACCATATCTTTTTTATCCATTCCTCTATCAGTGGATACTTGTGTTGCTTCCACATTCTGGCTAATGTAAATAATGCTGCAATAAACATAGGGGTGCATATTATCTTTTCAAATTAGTGTTATCATTTTCTTTGGGTAAATACTCAGTAGTGGAATTATTGGGTCATATGGTAATTCTATTTTTAATTTTTTGAGAAACCTCCACACTGTTTTCCACAGTGGCCGTACCAGTTTGAATTCCCACCAACAGTACCTGAGGGTTCCTTTTTATCCACATCCTTGCCAATAGTTGTTATTTCTTGTCTCTTTGATATCAGCCATTCTGACAAGTATAAGGTGATATCTCATTGTGGTTTTGATTTGCATTTCCTGGACGATGAGTGATGTTGAGCATCTTTTCGTGTGTCTGTTGGCCATTTGTATGTCTTCTTTGGAGTTATGTCTGTTCATGTCTTCTGCCTATTTTTAATCTTGGAAATCTGGGATTGTGATACCTCCAGTTTTGTTCTTTTTCGAGAATGCTTTGGCTATTTGGGGTCTTTTGTGGTTCCACACAAATTTTAGGATTGTTTATTCTAGTTCTGTGAAAAATGCTGTTGGTATTTTTTATGGGATTGCATTAAATCTGTAGATTGCTTTGGGTAGTATTGACATTTTAACAATATTTGTTCTTCCTATCTATGAGCATGGGATAGCTTCCCATTTGTTTGTGTTATCTTTGATTTCTTTCATCAGTATTTTATAGTTTTCAGAATACAGGTCTTTCCCCTCTTTGGTTAGGTTTATTCCTAAGTATTTTATTATTTTTGGTGCAATTGTAAATGGGATTATTTTCTTAATTTCTCTTTCTGCTACTTCATTATTAGTGTATAGAAATGCAACAGATTTCTGTACACTGATTTACATACTGCGACTCTCCTGATTCATTTATCAGTTCTAGTTTTTTGGTGAGTCTTTAGTATCATGTATATAGTATAGTATATATAGTATCATGTCATCTGTGTATAGTGAAAGTTTTACCTCTTCCCTATCAATTTGAATGCCTTTCATTTCTTTTTCTTGTCTAATTGCTGTGGCTAAAACATCCAGTACTATGTTGAATGAAAATGGTGAGTAGATATCCTGTCTTGTTCCTGACCTTAGGGGGATAGCTCTCAGTTTTTCTTCATTGAGGATGATGTTAGCTCTGAGTTTTTTATAGATAGCCTTTATTATATTGATGTCTCTTCCCTCTAAGCCTACTTTTCGAGGGTTTTTATCATGAATGGATATTGTACTTTGTCAAATGTTTTTTCTGCATCTATTGAAATGATCACATTGTTTTTATCCTTTCTTGTATTGATGTAATGTGTCACACTGATTGATTTGTGAGTACTGAACCACCCTTACATCCCAGGAATAAATCCCACTTGATCAGGGAGAATGATTTTTTTTTAATGTATTGTTGGATTTGGTTTACTAATATTTTGTTAAGGATTGTTGCATTTATGTTCATTAGAGACCTTGCTCTCTCTTCTGTGTAGTGACTTTATCTGGTTTTGGTATCAGGGTAGTGCTGGCCCCAGAGAATGAATTTGGAAGCTTTCCTTCTTCTATTTTCTGGAATAGTTTGAGAAGAATGGTAGTAACTCTTCTTTAAATGGTAGAATTCAGCTCTGAAGCCATAAGTGACTCTATTTTGCACTTGTTTCTTTTTTTAACATGTTTGCTAAGCAACTTTATGATGTGACTTTTCATATATATCTGCTTGTAAGGAGACATGAATTGTCATATAACCTACCATCCCCATGGACATGCTCACTCAATTTCTACTTATGAATTAATAGTAAGTAGGCAGTCTGTTTTGTTCAGTCTCCTGAGCTTAGTTAATGTGATTCTGATACTCAGAGATGGGTCAGCTCTTGATAGGTCTTTGTCTGAGAAGGAGACTGAGCCAGATCAGTTCAATAAGATAATGAAATACATTCCTATTGTCAGTCCTTTTGAGAGATCACCTACTAATCTTTTCTCCAGATGGTACGTGCAAAAATCCTTTGCCCATGGGGGTGCCTGGGTGGCTCAGTCAGTTAAGTATCCAACTCTTGGTTTCAGCTCAGGGTCATGAGATAGAGCCACGTGTATCCAACTCTTGGTTTCAGCTCAGGGTCATGAGATAGAGCCACGTGTCAGGCTCAGCACTCAGTGCTTATCCCTCCCCCTCTGCTCCTCCCCTCACTCACTCACTCTCTCTCTCTTTCTAATAAATAAATAAATAAATAAATAAATAAATAAATAAATAAAATCTTTAAAAAAATCTTCTGCCCTTTTTTGCCACATGGATGAGGCTCACTGGAAAGTACTTGGCTTGCTAGTGACCAGTGGTCTCCCCTTCAACAAACTCTAAACAGGTTCCTCTAAGCCACTTTTTCAACTGGGCCTGATCCCTGGGCCTTGCCCCTAAGAGCTCAGTTGTTAGCAAGAATACTGCTAAGTTGGTGTAGCCAGAATCCCCAACATCAGTTTTGATCACTCTCAATATCTGACCAAATTCCTCATCCCCCACAATCTCCCAGATGATACCCAGTCAACCTGGCCCGCTTTCAGCAAGAATCCTGTTAGGTCAGTTTAGCCAGAATCTCCCTACCCCTGGTGTTTCCTCTTAGTAATTTTCCATCCACTGACAACCCCAACCCCCACCCCCAACTTGCTCCTTACCTATAAGTCATGACTTGTTCACTGTCCATGCTATATTAGGAACTGAACTCAGTTCTATACAGGGGTCTCTTTTCCTATACGGCAATAGTTCCCAAGTGAAATCTGTTTTTACTGCTCTAACTACTGTCTAGCTCTAGTTTTCCTTGACTCTAGGAAACCAGGACAGGATATGTTTAAATAAACATATGTGTTTACTTTCCATTTAGCTCTTAGATAGCATTTATCTATTAGGAGGAATATTTTTTACTTCTGTCAGTAAAGAGCTAAAATGTATAAAAGAAAAATTGTACCAAACCTTGTCTGGGACAAACCATTTTTGCTTGATGTAACTCACAAACCTCTTTCTGGGAGGAAAGAAATGACCATTCCTCATAAAATGCTTAAGCACTTTAATGAGCTAAAGACAGGTTCTGTGAAACTAGTTACCCATCTACCCTAGCTGACTCTCACGTGACTATCAGTCAAAGGGCAAGTGGAATATTAGAAAATACTCTTTCTTTAAATTAAGTCTAACAGTAATTATTTACTATTCCTAGAAAGCATCCACGACAAAAATGGGCTAGTCATGATCTTTCCTTTGTAATCAATACTTTGATATAGTTTGATATTTATTCATAGCCAAATTTGTCAAAAAGTTGTCTTTATTAATAAACAGGTATACTGTGTATTTATGTATGGTAATCACACAGTAGTGGGCGATTAAAGATCCCTTCAGTTTATTTCTGTAACAGCTACATTTAGCTTATTATCCACTTGGTATCTTGAAATTAATTTCAATCAAATAATTGACATTATGAAAAAAACTAAGGGACTACCATAAGAATTGTTCTCTTATCTTTTATTCATGGGCCTTAATAATAATTAGCACTATTATTTGGGAAGTGTGTTTTCATCATAAAAGAGATGGGAGTGTTGTATCAATATTTCAACTCTATCACTACTTCAATTTAAGACCAAAAGTCCCTTGCAAACTATAGGAGATTGCTCAAAAGAGGTCAAGTATTTTGTGAATACAAATTTGTCATACTAATAAATAACTAGTTAAGACTATCCCTTCTTTCCTCTAAGGATAGATCTTTCACCCTTAGGGCAGTTATTGGGCCCAGTCTTTTTTTTGGGGGGGGGGAGTGGAGGATGGTAATAGGAAGAGCCTGAAGAAGCACTGGGTTGGTTAACATATTTTGAATATCAGACTGGTATTTGACACACAATAATGAGACCCATCTTTATTTTGGTAACATTTATTTTTAAAAAACAAAAACAATAAACCATAAGAAAAAGTAATCCTGCCTTATTAGAAGGTCTATTAACTGGACAAGGCTGCTATGTAAGTTACCTAAGGTTGCTTTATAAAAGTAAGTCTCAAGATTGCTGAACTAGGATATCCTTACACATTCAAAAAAAAGTATTGTGTTAAAAAAAAGAAGAAGGATGAAGCTGTTTTATGGTCCATTTGAATGACATCAGATGACCAAATACTCTAAAAACTAATTCCTAAAAATTGTGTTTTGTTTTTCTAAAAATCCTCTAACTATAATCAGACAATTGTGATACCTACTATTTACAAAAGGGAAGCTGTACTGTTTTTGTTTAATGCTTGCATCATCACTGTGGTACAACACAAACGGTGGTACAATCCAATGCCAGTATCATAATATTCTGTGTTAACATTTCACCCTTTGCTGTCTTTTTCCTGTTATACTTGAAGGTACTAGAAAACATCTCACTAGAAAACTTACCTTCACCCGATAGTATGAAATATGATCAATGCTTTGGGGAACACTACATATAGTTAAAGTCGAAAATAAGGTTTCCTAAACAGGGTGCCTGGGTGGCTCAGTTGGTTGAGTGTCTGCCTTCAGTTCAGGTCATGATCCTAGGGTTCTGAGACCAAGTCCCGAGTTGGGCTCCCTGCTCAGGAAGGAGTCTGCTTCTCCCACTCCCTTTGCCCTTCCTCCCTGCTGCTTGTGCTCTCTCCCTCACTCTCTCAAGTAAATGAATAAGATCTTTTTTTTTTTAAAGATTTTATTCATTTATTCATGAGAGACAGAGGGAGAGAGAGAGGGAGAGAGAGAGAGAAGCAGAGGGAGAAGCAGGCTCCCAAGGAGCAGGGAGCCCGACGCGGGACTCGATCCCAGGACCCCGGGACCATGACCTGAGCCGAAGGCAGACGCTTAACCATCTGAGCCACCCAGGCACCCAGATCTTTTTTTTTTTTAAAGGGGTTTTCCAAACAGTTGTTTTGCTAGATTGAACTGGTCTACCCTCCCACAACAGGATGGAGAAGTAAAGGTTTTGTGCATTGAATACTAAGTGAACATCAGTACTGATTATACTAAGGTCAACCATTCAATTAAGCAGTACATTTAATTTAAAAAATTATAAACATGGTCTTTTATTTTCAAATTTTACCTTGCCAGGTATAAATTAGTAATGTCCTAGTACTCATCACACCAAGAAATATTTTGTTGGTTATAAGGGCAAGCTGAATTCAGTAACAGCAATAACAACAACAAAATATATATGTAATTAATCCATGTATCAAAGAAGCAAAGAATTAAATAATTCTTAATTTGATTTACTTATTCAGAAACCATTCAAAT